>NW_027533010.1:3478693-3521193 GCF_008692635.1 Crocuta crocuta | reverse complement strand
GATCCAATAAATTTAGGACCTAAAATCTATTCTTAACTCAATTTTTGTGTCAGTTGAAAGGGCAATTAGGCAAAAACATTAACATTGTAGAACTCGTATTTTGAATGTTACATCTATTTAATTCTCTGAAAATCTCAAATACTTTGGAGAAATAGGTAATAAGTAAAAATGGGCACTCTTCAACTCAATTGAATATTATATTTCCATTAAAATTATTGTTATAGACACTATATCATAATTTACAAATTGCTATTATGCATTATGATGTGGGTAAAATAATTATAGTGCTATCTAAGTAAACATATTCTTCTAAGAGTTTTTGATTTATTTATAATAATCCTGTTAGGTTAATACTAGTATTATACCAATTTTACAGATAAACTGAGACATAAAAGGGAAAGTAATTTTCCCCAAGTCATATAGCTGGTAAGGGATCTCTAGTTTTTAAAACAATGTTAGATGTCTTAGGCAATACATTGAAGACAAGAAGAAGCAGAAGGAGGTAAAATTATTAGAACAGAAAAGCCAAACTTATATTTGTAGGTAAAATGATCAGTTACTTAGAGAATTTGAATAACCTGCAAAATCTTTATTATAAGAGATTAAGGTGATCGCTAAATGCAAATCAAGATCTTTCTTGCATTTTAATAAAAGCTATCATGGAATACAATGCGAAAAATACTATTTAAAATGTAACATAAAATATGAAATAGTAATCAGGCCACCAAGGATCATAAGTGAAGGGTATATATAGCTGGGTTTCAGAGTTTTATATTTCGCTCTGGAGGTAAAGCTTCTGACTCTAATAGGCGGAGGTGGGATCAAGAATTCAAACTTCTACTGATTTTTAAAATGTTGCTAATGAGTACAAAAGTAACTGAAGAGCTTTTAGATGATAATTTAATAACTGAAAACTGGTGTCACAGAAAGTTATTTAAAAAATTTTTTTAAGTAGTCACAATTATTCTGGAATGGTCCCATTGTATATAAAAGAAATTTGAAGAAAACCAGTTTAGTTGTCTTGAATTGCCTTGCTTTACGTTTTCCCAGTGATACCAAGTTATTGCTTCCTTTTTGCCTAATCCAACCCCTCTTAATGCATTTCTTCTTTGACACTCATCACTATATTAAGTCAAACAGGCACAGGTGATAAAAAAAGAAGAAAAATTATTTTAGTACTGGATTGAGAGGCTTCATAGAAGGTGTAGTGAGCTATTTTATGTAGAACAGGGCAGTTTGCATCATGGCATCTCTGCTTGAATCATTTCTCAGGTATTCACAGACAACTTTAGATGGGAAAATAAAAACCCATACCTGGATTCTTTGTGTAGGCAGGAAACTGTTCTCATCATGAAAGTTGAGAAATTTCACCATCCAAACTATTCAAATTTGGATTACTGCAATGTGACTTGTATAAGGGGCTTAATGTTGGGTAAGAATGGTAGCAATTCTAGAATTTAACTCAGATTCTTTCTGTCTTTGGAAGGCTGTATTCTGAAAATTCCAATATATTCCATGAAATAAGTGCCATGATCTATAAGAAAGGTCTGTTGCAGGTGACGATGTGGGGATGCACCTGTTCAAAATTTTGATTATGAAATGAGCCATCAATGTTCTATCCTTCTGAAGACTTTTATGATAAACTTGAAACATCCTTACATACATCCATTTATACAAATAAAAATTCATTTAAATGTTCTTTCACTTTGAAAATAACTATGTTTAAAACACTATGCTAAGAATTTGGGACAGATAGAGGAACAAAGAAAAATAATGCACTAATTCAGGTTTTAATTTGATAAGAATTGCCCATGGTCTTATACCTCTCCACTTGTAAACAGTAAAAATTTATTTGGTTACACATTCTACTGGACAGTGTCTAGAGAGTCCTCTCATTTACTGCTCAATAAATGCTCACTGAAATTAAGTGAAAAAGAGAGACCTATGATTATAGCTGTTCTCATTCTTAGGTGATTCCAGACAAGAGAACATCTGGGATTGTGGAACTTTCCATGCCCTTAGAAAACCTTTCTAAAAGATTCTTAAACTTGGTGTGTATGAGTTTTAGCCTTAATTTCCTTGCATTCCCTACAGCTCTCCCATTACCCACCTTACTTTTTTCCATAATTCTTAAAGCATGTGGGCTTTTGTGGCGTGCATTTCACAAGAACTTTGGGTCCAACTGTGTTAGTTTAGTTTGCCTCTAGGGTTTCTGCCATTACTATGGGGTTGGTCATTAATGCCCGTGGCTTAGTGGTAGGGAGTTAGAGGCTATCACATCTGTGAGGCCAATGAAGAATAGAAGAAACCTGATGGAAGATGAATTTCTTTGAACATAGCCTCCCAACAAGGCCATGTGGCAGCCACTTCAGCCCATCAAATCTCTCCTGGAACATTTTCAGGAAGAACTTGATTGCAAGCTATGCCTGGCTGCTTTCGCTTCTCATTTCAACAACACTGGGCATAGTTTCTAAACTCTTCTGAGCATAATAACAGACAAGCTACCCTGTAATGCAAGGCTATAATTCCACTGAGGGGTGCTGGCGGTGACATGTACCATGAAGTCAGAATCTGAGTGGTTTGTCACCAGAACCCCCAGGGTGGAATTAGAGACTCATTCATTTCTTCACTCTTTCTTTAATATGTAGATGTTACTTTGCCTCTTCCATCATGTCCCCTATAGTTCTTGCCTCTGATTTCCTGGCCACCAAAGAATACTTTATCTCGTACTGTTTTGATAATTTCCTATACCATTTGCATTTTTTAGCTCTGTGTTGTGGACATATTTCTGTTTTCTTATTCTTGTCAGAGGTTTGCTGCTACAGGGTCAGATTACTCAAAAGGGTCATTAGATTTGGGCCCTGGAAGTAGTGACCACAGGGCTCTGCTCAGTCTTTCTTATAAAAGATCCTGGTTAACTTTAGATGGAGAGAAGTAGGACCAGAGCCGGCTGAGGCTTAGAGAAGGCTGTAAGGAAAGACTGACAGATCAAAGAAGGACAAGATTCAAACATGGAAGAAGGAGCTTCCTAGTAGTTTGGTGAATCTGTAAATTAGTAAGTACAAAAACATATCCCCATCTGGATATAGTTTTCATGAATATGTAAATATATGTGTATTCATGAAAACTAGCATAAACATAATTATAAAGGCTTTACACTGTGAGAACTTCCTTTAACCTCCCCAGAAACCTAGGGTACCACAGAGGTCAACCTGTCAATTGTTTCATTTTAAATCACTTGCAGTGTAACTCCAGAAGCCTTGATGAAGAGCATGTAGATTTCCTTGAAGTGAGGATTCAGGGGTTTAACATATTACAACCCATAGGAGATGTTACATGTGTCTTAATCCAGAGTTTCCGATTGATTGTTGCTCCCAAAAGCCTTTTTCATTTGAATGGCTCTTTCACTGTTGACTTTCTCTTTTCCTGTGTTTCTCTACTGTTTTTATTCTAGCTCTCATAACAGGATATCCCCAGTTGCTTTACCTGATACCTGGAAATTTGCGTTTATCTTTCATTCAGGTAGTTTTTCCTGTAAAGAATTAGCATCACAGGCCCTGCAATTGGGTCTGGCAAATGATTCTGAGTGTGTTTTAACTAAATGCCAAGTATTAGTTACTTCATTTATATTTTATAACAGCCCATATGGGTTATAAATGGTTGATATCCCTGGAATCTTATACCTGCAGACACTGAAACATCAGTCTGTCAATTAATTTACCCAAGGTCACAGCATTAGTAAGTAGCAGTAATGATTTGAACTCAGGTCTTTAAAAACTGGCTGTTTCATCTTCCAGGACTGAGAAGCTACAAGGTAGGTCAACAGAAGGCAAGATTTATTTGAGTGTTAGCAATCAGAGGTGAGTTCAGTGATTAGGTGAAGGCATAGAATGAACCCACAAGGTCCTTTCCCCCAATCCTCCCACTTGCATTTCTCCCTTCCTCCTCTGGTTGAACCGTTTTGGTGCTATCCCACCACCTACCAATCTCATTATCTCCTTCATCTAACATCACCTTCCTTGATTCTGATGTTAATATTTGCTTTTCTTAAATATCCACCTTCCTTGATTCTGATGTTAATATTTGCTTTTCTTAAATATCCACCTTCCTTGATTCTGATGTTAATATTTGCTTTTCTTAAATATCCACCTTCCTTGATTCTGATGTTAATATTTGCTTTTCTTAAATATCCACCTCCCCTGGACTTCTCTGTCATGTAGGACAATACATTCTCTATTGTTCAAGGCTACTTGTTTTTCTGTAACGATAAAAACATTTCAAATGATGTTCTTTCCAGTAATTCATACTTCATTTCATTTTTTTATTGTCTTAACTAGAAAATAAACTTGAACAGATCTTTTTATTTCTCTCTCTTTCTAATGGGGTACCTTTAATTTTTTATGATTTAGTGTGAATTTTATTGTTGATTTCTAATTCCTTTTTCATAGAGTTAAAGCAGTATCCTAGTGTTTTTTTAGAATTTTAGCTTATTTTATCAATCATATTTTGACATTTACTAATATGTTTTTCCTTTAACCTATTAATATTGCATTAATAGAATGTCTAATGTTAAACTGTTCTTGCATTTTGAAATAAATCTACTTAGTTATGGTACATTTTTCTTTTAATATACTGATGGGATAAATTTGCTAATATAGTGTTTAGAATTTATGCATCTATATTCGTGAGTCTTCTATTAGTAATGATGTGCATTATTTTTGTGACGGTTATATAAGACTTATAAAATGAAATAGAAACGTCTCTATGTCTTCTTCTAAGTTCTGGAGTAGCTTAGATAATTTTTCTCCTGATGTTTTAATGGAACTTGCCTATAAAACTGACAGGGCCTGGCATCTTTTCTGTTTCTTTAATAGTTTAAAAAATCTTTTTATCTTTGTTTTTCTAATTTTCTTTTTCTTTATACCAAGTGGATTCTAGTAATTTTTATTTTCTTCAGTCTTTTAATGTTATTTGCTTGATTTTTATGCTTTTTATTACTCTCTAAATCATCTCCAACCCAGAATTTATTCTCATTCCTGGCTAATAGTGAGTTGAGGCTGTACGCCAGGCACTCTTCTAGGCATCAGGACACAACTGTTACCAAGGCAGGCGGGGTCCTGCTTCCATGCAGTTCATTAAGAAATGTTTTTGTTTTCTCTCTCTGAAGAGAATTGCCAAATGGTTGGGCTTTATTTATCACTTTGCCTCTTTAAATCTCATTTCTTTTTTGTCTTCTAATAAATTAGTTTGTTTTCATATTAATTCCTCTCATTTACTTTTGTTTATTGTTTACTTTCTTGCCACTCTTTTAATGTTTTATATTAAGTTCTACATAATATTAATATTGACTATTTTCTTTTTAATTAAATTTGTCTAGGACAGTTTGACCTGTTCCTTTACTTTCATCAATTTTGATTTTTTTATTGTATTTTCTTTTATAACTAGCACATTATTGAATTTTTTCTTTGATCCATTGTAATAGTCTTTTAAAAATTATATTTACTTTAAAATATGAAAAAAAGCGTGTGCCACCTGGGTTACGTGTCTTTTGGCTCAGGTCACCATCTCACAGTTTGTGAGTTCAAGCCCCTCACTGGGCTCTGTGCTGAAAGTGCACAGCCTGGTTGGGATTCTCTGTCTCCCTCTCTCTCTGGCCCTCCCACTCCCCCTCTCTCTTTCAAAAATAAAGAAACATTTAAAAATTTTTCAAAGCTTGATTTTTATTATAAAAAGATGTATTTACCATGAAACAGTAAATCAATAATAAAAATAGAGTAGAAAACAAAATATAAAATATAAAAACAAAATATAAAAATTCCATCTCTAGATATAAAAATATTTTCTGGATAATTTATATGGGTACACACACAGTTCTTAACTTTAGTCAAGTGGGACTATATTCTGTATCCTATTTGTAAACTGATTTTTTCCACTCAAAAATATGTCAGGTTGACCTTTCCATATTTTTAAAATTATTTTAAGCCTTATTTATTTATTTTGAGAGAGAAAGAGAGCAAGGGAGCATGAGCAGAAGAGGGGAAGAAAGATGGAGAGAGAGAATCTCAGCACAGAGCCTGATGTGGGGATTGAACCCACAAACCATGAGATCATGATCTGAGCCAAAATCAAGAATTGGATGCTAAACCAACAGAGTCACCCAGATACCCCTGACCTTTCCATATTTTTAAATATAGCTCTATAATATCTGTAGTATCCATTCCTTTTTTTTTTTAAATATTTATTTATTTAGAAAGGGAGAGAAAGAGAGCATGAGCAGGAGAGGTACTGTGAGATCATGACCTGAACCAAAACCAAGAGTGGGATGTTTAACCTATTGAGCCACCCTGGTTGCCCTGTATAATATCCATTTCACTGATTATATACTATTCCATCTATTCTTTAATAGGAAAATTAACTCATTCGTATTTGGAGTGCTTACTACTATATTTGACATTAGTTTTTATCAAGTTACTTTTATGTTTATGTTTTCATGCTTGTTTTCCTATATTTTGCTGTACTGATTGTTATTTATTCTTTTCATTTCTTTGAATGTCTTAAAATTTATGGATCCTAGGTGTATTCTTATGGTTTACTTTGAATATTTAAAGTCTTAAATGTTTTTTTCTTTTATTAATGTTAAGAACAAAACTGTATCTATAATTTTATCTTAAACAACAAAAAAAATTTAGTACATTTTAACTATGGCAGTGCTTTGGCTGTTATAACAGAATACCATAGACTTAACGGCTTAAACAGCAGAAATTTAGTCTCACAGTTCTGGAGGGTGGGAAGTCCAAAATCAAGACGCCAGCAGATCCACTGTCTGGTGAGGTCATTCTTCCTGTTTTGCAGATTTCTGTCTTTCTGTTGTATCCCTCATATGGTAGAAAGCAGAGAGGATGGGAGGGAATGAGGGAGAGATATGGATCTTGTGTCTGTGTATTTTCTTCTTCTTCTTCTTCTATTTTTTTATTTTAACAGATTTTACTTTTATGTAATCTCTACGCTCAATGTGGAGGCGCAAACTTAACAACCCTGCGATCAAAAATTGCATGCCATACTTACTGAGACCTCTGGGTGCCTCTATGTCTCCCTTATAAGAACATTAATCCCATTCATGGGGGCTCTACTCTCATGACCTATTTACTTCTCAAAGGCCCTATCTCCTAATATCATTATGTTAGGAGTTAAGATTTCAACATTTGTACAGGGGCCATGCTAATCTTCTCTGTATCTTTCCAATTTTAGTATATGTGCTGCTGAAGCAAGCCCAGGATTTTAACATTTGCATTTGGGAGGAACACAAATGTTCACATCAAAACTGTGGGCAAGGAGTTGGTCAAAGACTTAGAATGGTTTCAAATTAGCTTTTAGCTTCACACTACACTAACTTCTCTTAGACTTCTCCTTGAGTATAAGTAGCTATTAGGAGGTTTTCCACATCAGTATCTTTCTCACTTGCACTGTTTCCCATTAAATCATCTAACATTTCATAAATATAAATAGGACTACTTTCTAGTATCCAAAAGTAGTACTAAGCTTCAGTATCATTTTTTTGGTGGGCTATTTTAGCAAGAAACAGAAAGAGTAGATATTATACATATGAGTTTAGTTTGCCATCTTTGTACCTCAATAACATAAAATTATGATAGGTATCACTATTATGTCTAGCTTTACTATATATTGCTGCATAATAAACCACCCAAAACTTGGTGACTTAAAGCAAAAATTGACTCTCACTTCTCATGATTCTGTGGGTTGACTGCATGCAAGTGGGTGTTTTTTTTTTTCTTGGAGTCTCTCATGTAGTTGTAGTTGGCAAATAGAGCTGGAGTGACCTGGAAGCTCATTTGGGCTGGACATTCAGGGTGGCATTTTCACTAGCATGTCTGCTGCCTTAATGTGGCCTATGGACTCTTTCTGCATAGTAGACTAGACAGATTGTTACATTTGGTTCAAGAATCCAAGAAACTAGAAGTAGAAACTACTAGTTCTCTTAAAGGCTAGGCCTAGAATTAGCACAACGTCCTTTCCACTATGTTCTATTGGCCTAAGTAGACAAAGATCAAATCTGGTATTTTTGCTGTAAGAATTTTTGTCATAGACCTATTTGCTGCAGGCATTTTCACTACAAATATTTTTGCCAAATAACTAATTGGCTGTAAGGCAATTTTGCCATAAAAGATAAAATAACTGGTTGACAGTTTGGTTTCAGTTCTCCATTGGCAGAGTTCCCATTTTTATTATAAGAATCTTAAGTAGCCCTCATCCTGGTCTATATAGTGACAAGCAGATGTGCTGGTCTTAAAATACTGGATGATAACAGTAACATATATTGACCTTATAGAAAATATAGAATAAGAAAGTGTAAAGCCAGATTGTATACTATAATACACCAGAAAATGATAACATATCAGTTACAATAATAACAAAGCTCAGTTACAAATATGTTACAGCATTAGCATTTCTTCCATGTTTCTCATAGAACTTTGGAATGTCTGTCAACAGACATGTGACAATATGGCAAGAATAAACAACAGTATAGAAGGCTTTCACAATGCAATACAAAGCTCAGTTATAAATATGCATAAAAGTTATTAGGAAAATTGATACCTCTCTTAATGAAGAAAGGGATTCATAGTTAAATTCATTAAATTTTTCATTGTTTGATGTTCCCCTTTTATTTTTTGTTATTGTATCTTTACAATAGAAAATTGGTTATTAAGAGCTAATTAGTAATGTGGCAAAAATATTTGTGATGGCAATACTTGCTTGCAACAAGGATGTCTACAGGAAAGAAGTTTACTGTAAAATTACCTAGAACTTAACAGATTCAGGGAGGTAGAGGAGTATATCCTACCTCTTTGTGGAGGAGTGGCATGCATTACAGGGAGGGAAGGAATTGATAGTGACCATCTTTTGTAACATGCTATCATAGTGATAATAGCAATTCAAGTAAATGTTAATACAATTCAAACATTTTAGCAGGCAAAAAATATATTAAGAAAGAGAAATCTATTTAAGTCTCTCTTTACTCCTCACCATTAGTCTCAGTTCCCACAGTAAATTATTCCTGTTTTTAACTCTTTGCATCTCTATCCATCAAATGTAACTTTTATTAATAACTTGCATGGGATATGATAAATTGAAATTAACCTGTTCGACATATACTCTCCTTGAATATTTTCTGCCAGACAGTTTTACAAGTTGTTCTGTTAGCTATCTTTATAGATTTAAATAATATCTAAACTTGTATATCTTGGCCCATCAACTTTAGGCTGTATCTCATGACTTCCTATTATATAAATTGTTAATTGGTCATTTAGTTTGTTAGGGAATTGCAAGTTCAATATCATTATTCCTTCAAAACTTTGAAAGTATTGCTCTGTGTCTTCTAGCCTCGACTACTAATTTTTTCCAATTTTTTTCTCTGTAGAAACTTTTTGAAACTTCAGTTTGGTATTTTCTAATTTCATAAGATATGTATAAATGTCAATATTTTTCACTCACCTAGTTTAGTACTTGGTAGATTCTTTGAATTTCATGATTTTTAGCCCCTATCAGCTATAGGATAGTGCCTTGTATGATTTACTCAAGATGTCATTGTTTTCTCTTTTCAGAACTTCTATTAGTCAGTTATTGAAACTTCTACATTTATTCTCTCTTTTATTTCCATCTGTTTATGAATGTGATATGCTTGCTAGGAGAGTCACAACCTTATCATCTAATCCTTCCATTAAGTTATTTTTTGTCAGTTAAATTACTTAATGTTCAATATTTAATTTTAATTATTTTAGATTTTTAGTTTTTAAGAGCTCTATCTTGCATTATGGGATTCATTAATTATAATAATATGTTTTTTTGATTTATGAATGGAATACATAAAATCTCTCCAAGGATATAGTAATAGTTTTTCAAAATTCTCTTTTTCTCTTTACTTTCCCTATGATGACTTTAATTCTGGTTCTCCTTTCTTTTCTCTTTTCTTTTTTTTCTGTTGTTGCTTAATTCTTAAATATACAGTGGTTCTTGGTTATATGTTATTAAATATGAATAAATAAATAAATTATTGAACATGGCAAGCTATCTTATGTGTTTGTCTTGTCAGATTTTGTTTCCTGATACGTCTCTTTCTTGGATAGAAGGGTTGATTGTGAGATTTGGGAAGCTGCAGTATGTGTCAACATACAAGCTTTCCTTGATGTGAGTTGGCAAAGAGTTGGCAGAAATCAGTCAGGTAGTTAAGCTGGATGCACCCCAACCTGTGAAAGCCCAAATAAAGAGGGCTTTATTGTAGAATTCTACCAGCTCTTAAGGATACCATATCCTTTCCCAGGCACATACATCCATTTCATTAGAGTTAAATTCTATGGTTTTTAGAGTTGGCATATTGAGGGTACTTCATAAATTGTTTTGTACAAGCCTACAGATAATCCCCTGGATTTTTGCTTTATTTCCAAAACTCCTCTTTGCTCACTCTGATAGGGCTCTACCTTTGGAAGAAGAAAAAGTCTCTTGTGTTCTAGGTACAGCTCCCTTTGGTTTATTCTTTAATAGATTCTTTTCACTTTCAATATTCCAAAAATTAGTCAAAATATGTGATTTTCTCATGACCCTGTTTCCTATTCTCTGTTACTTCTTAATTCATTTGTACATTGTAATATTTGTTAGATTTTGAAAAGGAGGGGAAATAAGTGTGTAGCTTTATTCTCCATCTTGAACTGGAAACTCTATGTTTTAATTTAAAATGTATTTAAAATATTTAAATATTTAAAATATTTATAAAGAAAAGTATATTCTGAGGATCATGAATTCATTTTAGTTCCATTGCCATTTCCTGAATGCCAAGTAGTAGGGATAATTATATTAGATGTTGGAGATTAAAGGATAAATGCCAAATGGTGTCTGCTATTGAGAAACTTACAATTTATTCAGTGGTAGATTAAACATTCAGACAAATAATTACATAGAAATAATGCAATGGTAAAGTGTATAAAAGATAGAGAAACAGTAGATTAGGAACTGGTTGACTTTACCTGGAGCCCTAGGGGGAGATTCAGAGGGAAGTTGAGGCCTACGTGGGTTTTGAAAGATGAGTAGGATTTATCAGATGGATGGAGAGCAAGAAATGAAGAGTGGAGAACATCAACAAATGTGGTGTGTCCAGCGGTTTACAAATAATTCAGTGATACAGGAGCATGAAGTACTAAATTATGGGGTTGGCAGCAGGCCTGGAAAGGGAGGATCCCATTTATGGAGGACCTTGTAAGGACTTTGTGGGTGCCTTTGTGCTGGAAGTTTATCCTAAAAATCATCCACATCAGGAGGAAGATGTGACGCAGGTTTTCATTTTTAGATAGAGGTTTTTGGTAACAGCATGGTAGGACACATATTTTAAGTAAGCTTGGAAGCTGGGAGATCATCTAGTAGTCCATTATATTGATTCTGACAAGAGAATATGATATGTCACACTGAAAGATGGTGTGTTTTGGGATAGATTTGAGATAATTTTGGAGATAAAATTAGTAAGATTTGCCAATTCGTTAGATATGGTGGATGAAGAAAGGGAATACATTACAACAGGCTTTTGAGTTTTCACTTGGGTATCTGAGAAGGTAAAGGGATCTCTGATGCTTATCAAAGAAATATGAGGAAGAACATTTTGAGGAAAGGCAGGGTATATATTTTGGACATGTTGAGTTTGTAGTTCTGTAGAGAACTCAGAAGCTCATTGTATAGGGTGCTGAAACAACAGTGGTATTTAAACTGAGAAGAAAAGATCATCAAAGATGAAACCCTGGGTAATTCTGACAAGAATTTTTTGAAAGGAACTGAGAAAGAATGGTAAAGAAATAGGGAGAGAACCAGGAGAACATGACGTCATAGAAAACACATTAGAAATAGTTTCAGTAGGAAAAAGTAGCCAGCTGTATCAAATGCCACAGAAAACATAACTGAGAAAAGAACTGAAAAATATCCGTTGAGTTTGGGCAATTAAGAGACTAATGATGCCTTAGGGAAAATATTCCAGTTTGAAGTCAGATTGAAGAGAGGGTAGAGATGGAGAAAATAGATTCATATTATGAGAAATGAGTATGATTAGTAAAGGGAAGTGATGGAGAAATAGGAGAAGGATGTAAATAAATCACAAGAGTTATTTTACTGTTAAAACAGGAGAGACTTGGATTGCTCATCATTGGAAATGCAGGTGCCTCCACAGAGAAGGAAGCTGCGGGAAGACAAAGAACTGAGGGGCTTAATTATAGAGCAAGGTCCAGAAGAACAGACCGGAGCAGAAAGCAAAGTATAGGTCATGATTTGATCTTCATCAGACATCACATTCTTAAATATAAAGAGATTATCTTGCCAAATATCAAAATGATAGAACATGGAAGGAATGTAGTAGGGGTGTGTATATGTGAGTTTGTGTGCATGTGTAAATACATAACAGCAAATGATCAACAGTAGACTAATGTAACAGTATAAGTCTGCAGAAGTAGCTCATATGCAATATTTTGCAATATATTGTAGTGTAAATAGTTTAATTTGCCTTATATAGAATGATACACACTGTTCCTGGAATAATGATAGACTTTGCTCTATCTTAGGTAAATAAGACTACATCAAAGCTTAAAACTGTACATATGAGGTGCCATGCAACTCTGTGAAAATAGCTAGGCAAATCTATAGATTTCTTTTTTTAATTTTTTAAACATTTTTATTTATTTTTTAGAGAGAGAGGGATAGATAGCACGAGCAGGGGAAGGTCAGAGAGAGAGAGGGAGACATAGAATCCAAAGACAAGCTCCAGGCTCTGAGTTGTCAACACAGAGCCTGACGCAAGGCTTGAAACCATGAACCATGAGTTCATGACCTGAGCTGAAGTCGGACACTTAACCGACTGACCCACCCAGGCACCCCTATAAATTTCTTTTCTAAGAGAACACAATTCATTTAGGCCACAAAATATATGTAATGCAAAATCACATGTTGTTAAATTTAATGTACTGAAATATAGTGACTTTTTCAGCGTATAGTGAGATTTCAGGTTGAGAGATCTAGGTATTTAGTGTACTTAGTCACAATGTGAGTTTTTGGCTCACTAAACAATTTTCTCTATAATACCAGTATTCTCATTCTTAAGAGTTGTTTTAGAGTAATAGAATCATCTTGCTATTAAGTGACTTGTCATATAACGTTACTTCTTGTCACATGTCATTTCAAATATTTTGGTTTACATTTCGTCACCACCAGTACATGCCAGACTAATAAGGTGATCTTGGAAAAGGAAGCTACACACAGTGTACTCCATCCCAGCCCTGGACCACCTACATTTGGATTTTGACATGAGAGAAATAAACTAAGTTCTTGTCTAATCCATCATTGGGTTTTCTCCCCTTTCAGGCAAGTCTAATACTATTTCAAGGTCATTGTTGCATCTAATGTTAATAGGTTTATAACATTTGAATTTTATGATAAAATTAAAAAAAATTTTATTTACAAATTATTTTGGATTATTAAAACCTAATGAATTTCAAAAACTGTGTGTATAAAAAGATCAGTCAGAATGTATTATCTGAATTTGTAGAAGAGGATTATGTTTAAAGTGTGTTCCCTCGGATTCTGGTCTTAAAAATTATTCTGAAAAAATAAACGTCTTTTATATCTTTACCTTTCTCAGAAATTCACAAAGAATTAATGTATTAAATTCTAAGAAAAATCACTGAAAAAAAAGAACAAAGTTAGAGGTTTCATACTTTCTGATTTTAAAGCTTACTATAGAGCTATGGTAATGAAAAAAAGTGTAGGACTGGCATAAAGGCAGATTATCTACAGAACAATAGAATAGAATAGGAAACCCAGAAGTAAACCCTTGCATGTATGGTCATTGAGTTTCACAAGGGTCCCAAACCACTCTGTGAGAGAAAGGACAGTTTTTCAACAAATAGTATGGGGAAAACCGGATATCCACATGTAAAAGAATACAGTTGACTATTATTTTGCATCATACACAAAAATTAATTCCAAATAGATTAAAGACCTAAATGTAAGACCTAAAACAGTAACACTCCTGGAGGAAAATGTAGAGGTAAAATTTCATGACATTGGAATTAACAGTAATTTGATGGATATGACACAAAGCACAGGCAAGAAAAGAAGAAAATAGGTAAATAAGACTACATCAAAGTTTAAAACTGTACATCAAAAGATATGATCAACAGAGTGAAAAGGCAATCTATGGAGTGGGGAAAATATTTTCAAATCATATATTTGATAAGGTATATATATATAAAGAATATACATATATATAAAGAATATATAAAGAACTCATTCAACTTGACAACAGTGACAAAAAATGACACAATTTAAAAATAAGCAAAAGATATCAATAGCTAGTTCTCCAAAGATTATTATAAATGGCCAATAAGCACATAAACAGATGTTCAACATCGCTAATTATCATGGAAATGCAAATCAAAACTACACTGAGATGCCACCTTACACTAAGATGGCTACTATAAAAAAACAGAAAATAATAAGTGTTGGTGAGGCTATGGGGAAATTGGAACCCTTTTGAACTGTTGGTGGGGATGTAAAATAGTATAGCCACTATAGAAAAACCATATGGAAGTTCCTCAAAAATTCAAAATAGAATTAACATATGATCCAGGAATTTCCCTTCTGGATATATAGCCAAACATATTGAAATCCAGGGCTCAAACAGATGTTCATAGCAATAGCCAAAAGAATGAAGCAACCCAAATATGCATTTATGGTTGAATGCATCAACAAAATGTGGATACATACAATGAAATATTGTTCAGCCTTAAAAAGGAGGGTAATTCTGTACCTTCTGTACCATGTGTTCATGCTACAACATGGATGAATCTGAAAGAACTAAGCCAATCATGAAGGGACTAATACTGTATGATCCCATTTATATAAGGGACCTAGAGAGGTCAGGTTCATAGAGAAAAAAGTAGAATGGTGGTTTCCAAGGGATGGAGGTGTGTGTTTGTGTGTGTGTGTGTGTGTGTGTGTGTAGGGAAATGGAGTTGTGGATACAGAGAATCAGCTCTGCAAGATGATGAGTTCTGTGGATGGAGGAGGGTGATGGCAACACAACAATGTGAATGTACTTAATGCCAGTGAACTGTGCACTTAAAAATGGTAAATGTGGTAAATTTTACGTTATGTTTATTACAATTAAAAACAAAGATGTTAGGTCAATTTACATTCTCACCAACCGTGCACAGGGTTCATTTTTCTCCACATCCTCACTAATACTTATTTCTTGTCATTTTGATTTTAGTTATTCTCACTGATGTAAAGTGTTATCTCATTGTGATTTTAATTTGCATTTCCCTTATGATTGGTGGTGTTGAGCATCTTTTCATATGTCTGTTGGCCATTTATATGTCTCCTTTGGAAAATGTCCATTCAGGTCCTCTGTCCATTTTTTAATTGGGGTGTGTGTGTGTGTGTGTGTGTGTGTGTGTGTGTGATTGGTGTTGATTTGTATAAGTTCTTTATATATTTTGGATGTTAACCCCTTTTTGGATATATCATTGGCAAATATATTCTCCTATTAAGTAGATTTTCTTTTTGTTTTGTTGATAGTTTGCTATGCAAAAGTTTTTGTTTTTGTTTTTTTTTATGTAGTCCTAGTAGTTTATTTTTGCTTTTGTTTCTCTTGCCTTAAGATACATATCCAGGAAAATGTTGCTGTCGTTGATGTCAGAGAAATTCTGTCTTCTAGGATGTTTATGATTTCAGGTCTTACATTTAGGATTTTAATCCATTTTGAGTTTATTTTTGTGTATGGTGTTACAAAATGGTCCAATTTCGTTCTTTTGCATAAAAAAGAATGTTTCCCCAGCACTGTTTATTGAAGGAACTACCTTTTCCCCATTGTATATTCTTGCTTCCTTTGTCATAGATTAATTGACCATATAATTGTGGACTTATTCCTAGGGTATCTATTCTGTTACACTGAACTATGTGTCTATTTTTTTTTTTTTGCCAATACCATACTGTTTTTTTTAATAGTTTATTGTCAAGCTGGTTTACATATAACTCCCAGTGCTCATTCCCACAAGTGCCCTCCCCCATGTCCATCACCCCACTTCCCCTCTCCCCCACCACCACCATCAGCCTTCAGTTTGTTCTCAGCATTCAAGAGTCTCTCATGGTTTGCCTCCCTCCCTCTCCCCCACTACTTTTCCCCTTCTTCTCCCGCATGGTCCTCCATTAAGTACCTCCTAATCCACCCATACATGCAAACATATGGTATCTGTCCTTCTCTGACTGACTTAATTTGCTCAGCATAACACCCTCAAGGTCCATCCATGTTGCTACACATGGTCAGATTTCATTCTTTCTCATTGCCATGTAGTATTCCTTTGTATAGATAAACCATATCTTCTTGATCCATTTGTCCGTTGATGGACACTTAGGCTCTTTCCATGTTTTGGCTATTGTTGAGAGTGCTGCTATGAACATTGGGGTACATGTGCTCCTATGCATCAGCACTCCTGTATCCCTTGGGTAAATTCCTATCAGTGTTATTGCTAGGTTATAGGGGAGCTCTATTGTTAATTTTTTGGGGAACCTCCACACTGTTTTCCAGAGGGACTGCACCAGTTTACATTCCCACCAACAGTGTAGGAGGGTGCCCATTTCTCCACATCCTTGCCAGCATCTAGAGTTCTCTGGTTTGTTCATTTTAGCCACTCTGACCGGCATGAGGTGGTATCTCAGTGTGAATACCATATTGTTTTGATTACTACAGATTTGTAGCATATTTTGAAATCTGGTATTGTGATACCTCCAGCTTCGTTTTTCTCCAGATTCCTTTAGTTATTCGAGGTCTTCTGTGTTTCTATACAAATATTAGGATCATTTATTCTAGCCCTGTGAAAAATGTTGTTGGTATTTTGAAAGCAATTGCATTGAATCTGTGGATTGCTTTGGGTAATATGATTTGGTTAATAATTTGATAAAATAATTTTTCATCATTCTTTAGAATTTTAAGAGTACAGTCATTTTACTTCTTTGACTAAGTTTATTCCTAAGTATTTTATTCTTTTTGATGCAGTTGTAAATAGTGGAGTTTTTCAATTTATCTTTCTCTTACTTCATTACTAATGTATAGAAACCTACCGATTTCTGGGTATTAATTTTGTAACCTGCCTTTTTACTGAATTTTTATATTCCTTCCAATTTTTTTGGGTAGAGTCTTTAGGATTTTCTATGTATAGTGTCATATTGTCTGTGAACAGTGACAGTTTAACTTCTTTAGCAATTTGGATATCTCGTATTTTTTTTTCTTGTCTGATTGCTTTGGCTAGGATTTCCAGTATTATGTTGAATAAAAGTGGGGAGAGTGATCATCCTATCTTGTTCTTGACCTTGGAGGGAAAGCTCTGTTTTTTTTTTTGTTTTTTTTTTTTACCATTGAGAATAATGTTAGCTATGAGTTTTTCATATGTGGCCTTTATTATATGAGGTATGTTCCCTCTAACACCACTTTGTTGAGAGTTTTTATCATGAATGAATGTTAAATCTTGCCAAATGCTTTTTCTGCATCTATTGAGATGATCATATAATTTTTATTCTTCATTTGTTAATATGGTATGTGACATTGATTGATTTACTATTATTGAACCATCTTTGTACCCCAGGAATAAATCCCACCTGATTGTGGTGAATGGTCTTTTTAGTGTATTGCTGTGTGCAGTTTGCAATATTTTGTTAAGGATTTTTGCAACTATGTTCAGGGATATTGGTCTGTAATTTTTCTTTTTTTGTGGTGTTTTTGCCTGGTTTTGGTATCAAGATAATGTTAACTTGGTGTGATGTATTTGTACACCTGAAACTAATGTAGCATTTTGTGTCAACTATACTCAAATTAAAAAAATGTTAAAAAGACGTTAAAAGCTGTTTTAGGGATGTGAACTCCAGAGGCAGGCTTTCAGCATTCAAATCTCAGGTTAGTTGCACTCTAGCTGAGTCATTTTAGGCAAGTTACTTCAACTCTACACTCTAGTTTTATTATCTATAATACTATGATGCCTTATAGGGTTGTTACAAATAGTAATTAAATCAGTAGCATATGTAAACATTTAAATAGTTCCCAGCATATATACTAGTTTTATATAAATGTTCCCACAATAAGCTATGCTCTGATTTTCATCTTCTTTGACTCTTTCTCTTTATATTATTTGCTTCCTCTTAGGTTTGTCTGTTTTAGTTGCTCTAATTGCTAATGCTGTTGAAATCTTATTTTTCTTCTGATTTTTGTCTCTTGTACTTTTTCTGTACCCTCAACTTTCTTGAAAAACAGTTAATTCATTATTCACATTGCCAACCAATGAGTATTGCTTTCTTTCACATGATGACATTTCTGTGAGGTTTTATGTAAGTTTTTTTTTTTATTGACAAAGCACTTTTTTTTTTTTTTTTTNTTTTTTTTTTTTTTTTTTTTTTTTACCATTTACTGGGAGTTTAGGAATCCTAGAAGAAGAATTTCTGGACATTGTAGGTCTTACTCTATTGGATATTAAAAAGAATGATAAAAATTTTCATTGCCAAGTTTTAATCTTGGTCAATTCAGTGTTTTCCACATTATAGCCTAGGTTCTGCCAGAAGCAAGGCAGGAGACAAAGGATCACAGGCAGTTTGTTTATTTGAAAGAGTTCACAGGAAAGAGTATTACCGATTGAGGAGTAAAATAGAGAAGAAAGGAAAGCAAATTCAAAGAAACATGTTTTGGCCACTGATACATATAACTTATGCTTACTTCTGAGAGATCTTCTATGAAGTTTTAAGAAATGCGTTTCAAAGGAAAAGGAAAAACATTTATCCTTAAGCTCAAGATGACCCCACAGACATTAGTTTTACTACAATTCTGTGTTCACATGTTTGACTCTAGGCAGATATCTGTGGGTGTTTCATATCACATGTCAGTGAGATTTGTGACAGGAAGTGATATGTCTGCTGCATAGGTCTGAGATAAAGTACTATAAACTTGCATCTGTGAAAAATTAGTCAAAGCCCATGTGGAATTTGTTGCTCTAGCAGCTGTTGTAAGAGATACTGAGAACATTTGAAATGGTGCACCAAAGTTGTCCAATACAGTCTCCTTGCACCACTCAGATCTACTTGTGTTCTCCTTAAATTCAATCTGTCATATCTTCCTCTTCAAAGTGGAGACCAGATACCATCTTTGCAAAGATTTAAATAGCATTGGAGGAACAGGTTATATTCACTTCTGTTGAAGCTGGTTCTGAGGTTATAATTTACATATATTCTCTCACTCTTCCATGAATAATTCTAGATTTTTCTCATCTTTAGCTAGAACAATGGCTAATCAAGTTACTTGCCTGGTAACGTGATCCAGATCTTTTTTGTTGGCTGGTTGAGCTCTTAGACCTTGTTAGGTTTTGGTTGCAACAAGCTTTATATTTTTCATTACCATGGGTCATTGAAGTGCTAACAGACATTCCACTAAATCCTATGGGTTCAAGACATTTTTTTCTGGACCACAATGTTTAGCACCTGTTCTAGTTTCTCATGGTAATCAAGGCTGGCTGCTTCCTGTAAACGCTTTTATTTACTTTCACACATTGTAATAAGAAGCCCCAAATGACTAGATGATAGTAGTTAATCCAAACACAATGGAAGTCTTTCAAGTGTCTCCATGTGGAAGCATTGTCTTTTGGAACTGGAACCTTCAATCAAGTAGAAACTGAGCTTCTGGGGAGAAGAGCACATATTCCGCAAGTAGATTTCAAGATGTGATGGTGAGAGGTAATAATTTCATTTTCACCCCTCGGTTTGGGGGCTTGTAAATGCTAGTTTAGGAAATACAGGACCAAATAATTACCATTAAGTCAGTTGATACATTATATCCTAGAAGATAGTGTGCCAAACATGAAAGGGATATTTTTTCTGAGCAGATACTTAACTGAGGTTGTATTATTTATTTAATATGCCATTCTTGAGAGCTTGTTTGGAGCTTCTAGCAGGGGAGCGCAGCTACTAGTATACTCTTGATGGAAGAATGGTCCTCCTCTATCGGGGAAGGTTGTCCTCTTCGACAGAGCATGCAGCTTTGGGAGGGACGCACATGGAGTGGTGAGGGAGGAAGGGGACACCCGCCTAGCCAGCCAGATAAGCCGAATCAACCCTGGCGATCAATGGGGTGACAGATGTCACAGCCAGATCGCCCTCACATCCCAATATGCCATTCTTTAGGTCAACTGCTTATAAATAATGAAGTGTTTAAGGCCAGTTCACTGTGGCTATATGTTCATTGACATACTTTGTTTTAAAGTATATCACTTGATCAAAGACAGTGTTGTTCATGATATGATACCTGTGGATCAAGTATTCTGTAATCTTCTGAAATGTAGTTCTAGAAGAGACCCTGTGAGCAAGGAAGACACAGGTTTAATTTTAGTAAGCACAAATTGCTATTCCCTCCAGAGTTTAAGGGATCTGATGTAGTCCACCTGACATCAAGTGGTTAGCTGATCTCCTTGAGGGAGGATTGATATAAAGGGCTCACCATTACTCTTTGCTGATGGCTGGCTGTGCTTCCTTCTGTGGAAGTAGCTAGATCAGCCTTCGTGAGAGGGAATCTATGTTTCTGTGAATAGCCTCTATCCCTGCCATTATTGTTACTCCATTATGGACCCATAGTTCCAGCACTGAAGTGGCCAAGAACAGAGGCTGGGTGACATCCTTAGGTTTATTCTATCCACTTAGTTCTTGACTGACTCCGTGATAGATGCTGTCTTCTGGGCTTGAGACCCAAAGATTCATATACTTTGTATTTTCTCTCATAGGTTATTCACGTGCTTCTCTCTCCTTCTGCATTGTCTCTGATTTATCAGTTATGCTTCTTCCAAACTCCTAACCAGCCATCCAACTCGGGAAATCTACGTAGAGTTGTCCTTTATGCCACTTCCATCTCTACATCATTGAATAGCTAAGTGTTGTACTCTCAGCTTGTCCACAAGACTCCTCTGTACCCTTTTCCATTTATTGCTACAACAACTATATTGCACTGAGCCCACTGTGAACCATGCCTAATTTTATCTTTCACCATCAATTAATGTTGGGGAAATCCTTCTTAAGTCCATGATTGTCAGTTAGGGAAGAGGTGCTTCGGATGCCTGGGTGGCTCAGTCATTTAAGTGTCTGACTTTTGATTCTGGCTCAGGTCATGATCTCATCATTCGTGAGATTGAGCTCTGCAGCAGGCTCTGTGCTGACAGTGGGGAGCCTGCTTGAGATTCTCTCTCCCTCTCTCTCTGCCTTTCCCTTGCTCACACATGCACTCTTTCAAACATTTAAATTTTTTTTTACATTTATTTATTTTTGAGAGACAGAGTGAGACACAGAGTGAGCAGAAGAGGGCCAGAAAGAGGAGGGGCAGAGAGAGATACAGAGTCCAAAGCAGGCTCCAGGTTCTGAACAGATGTTGAGCACAGAGCCTGATGTGGGGCTTGAACCTACGAACTGTGAGATCATGACCTGAGCCAAAGTTGGACGCTTAACCAACTGAGCCATCCAGGGGCTCCTTTAAAAAATGTATTTAAAAAAATAAAGAGGAGATGCTCAGTGCAACAATAGTAGATGCCTTGAGAGTTTCAACAAATTGTTACTACCTGTTTATGTGATTTATTTGTGCCTTAGGGACTTCAAACATACCATTTCCATTAAATGATGTATTGTTGCCTTGTCTGCCTGACCATATGACTTTATGGATTGATACTGTCTAATTCATTATAGGCAGGTTTGGTTGCATAGTTATCTGGTTTTTTATTGTCTGATGCTCAGAACTCCTAAGGGTTAGTACAAGCCAGGGTTAATTTTGTAAACTTTGAATGGTTCTCTGTAGCAGAAGGCATGGCCTTTCTCCAGAATGCAGGGATATGTGCTGACCTCCTATGACTAGCCAGAGACTTCACATAGTGTCCTTATCCATCACGGTTACCTCTGTCACTATTGGCTTGCTTTGCCAAGTAATATGGTGTAAGTGGCAGGGTAATTTATACTATAGTCGAACATTGCTATAGACTCTTCTATAGGTCCACATTAAACTGTCATTTCAGAGTTATTTGATAAATACTATATTCCCAAATGCTGAGTATGTCACTGTCAAAATCCAAAAAGTCCTTTAAAAGAGTGTATTTTATTATTTAGTTTCAGGGAATAAACATAATAGTTTGCAACAGCTTATATTTTTATCTTAGAGAAGATGTCCCAGCTTTGCCCAAGTTTTGAGATCCTTGAAATATTCGCTTAGCATGATAGACTTCTGAATTTTTGTGGGTTTTTATGTAGTATGATGTTCTTCAGAATGCCCAGGTGATCAAAGGTCCCTGCAGATTATATTCTAATGGAAAGCAAGAGAGTTAATGTGGCTCTGGAGCAAGACAGTGTATTGTGTCCTTCCCATGTACAGGTGAATATTTTGAACTTGCTTATTGAAAGGAACGGAGAATAATGTATTTTTCATTTCAGGAGTTGCATAACAACTTTGGAAGCAGTGTTGATCTATGTCAGTAAAAATGTCATATTCTTTACAGTAGCTGTTACTGGAGCTACCACTTGGTTAAATTTTGTTGTCACCCACTGTCATTTTTAATGATCCATCTAGTTTTTGTAGTGATCAAACAGGTGAACTGAATAGGGATATGATGAAGAATACCCTTTGTCTTTGTGGTCTAGTCTCTGTAAGTCCTCCCAGAATACAATATTGCTCATGATATACTATCTTGGTTAAATAAATTCAATTTTAGGAACTTCATTTAGCCTCTTTTCCTAACATAACTTGCTCCACCAGCAAGGGAACCAATATGAAGATTCTGTTAGTTACTAGGTATGTCTTTCACAGTTATACAGTTAGTAACACAAAACAGCCAAAACAGTTACATAAACCCAATGATTCCACACTGAGATATACTTGGGCCAAAACTCCATATTAGGTGTGGCTAAGGTATCTTGGTAAGCAGCCGCACTGGATGAGTGCTCCTATAGTAATAAACCCTTTCTCATCCAATATTACATTTTAGTCTCTCATTCCTTCCTGTTTAAAATACACTTTTGGAGCACCTGGGTGGGTTAGTTGTTAAAGTGTCCAACTTCTGCTCAGGTCATGATCTCACAGTTTGTGGGTTTGAGCCCCACATCAGGGTCTTTGCTGACAGCTCAGAGCCTGGAGCCTGCTTCTGTTCTGTGTCTCCCTCTCTCTCTGGCCCTCTGCAGCTTGCAGTCTCTCTCTCCCTCTCAGCAATAAATGAACATTAAAAAATTTTTTAAGGGGCGCCTGGGTGGCTTAGTCGGTTAAGCATCCGACTTTCGCTTAGGTCATGATCTTGCGGTTCGTGGGTTCGAGCCCCGCGTCAGGCTCTGTGCTGACTGCCAGCTCAGAGCCTGGAGCCTATTTCAGAGTCTGTGTCTCCCTCTCTCTCTGACCCTCCCCTGCTCACACTGTCTCTCTCTCTCTCTCCTAGAAATAAATTAAAAAAATTATTAAAAAAAATTTTTTTAAAGTACACTTTTACACATATTGCCTTGACTCCTCCCAAAGACATTTAGACATGCATTTTCTTTGGTTTGTAAACTATTTACTCTCTGAAGAGGGAATAATGTATTTTCTTGCTAAGGCTATGTTGATGTCCAATCTTGGTCACTGTCTTGGTGGTAATTAGGAGAGATGAGTAATCTTGAGGACCATAACCTACCATTAGCTTGTGAGGTGTTTGGCTCAGGTGTGCTTATTATGGGGTCTTTAATTAGTGGGAGGCTGCTCTCCTCAAGCACAGAAAAAGAGACTGTTTTTGTCAGCATTGAAAATTCAATGGAATTTAGTTTAAGGTATATGCTTATATGCCCAGATGTTCCTGGTCCAGGTCCTAGAGTCCTGCCTTCCCTTACCAGGGCACTACTTTGACATAAGAGACCTGTTGATCTTACACATTTAGTTATATTTGTACTGTGGACATCGTTGTGCCTCTAGCCCTAATTTTCATCACATTTTTTCCCTGAAACTTCAGGAGATAAGGGAGGCTCTCTGGTTCCCACACTTTCCTTTCTTAAGGCATCCAAAGCACTTAACAAAAGTTGGACAAAGTCTGACTCCAGTTGATGGGGAAGTCTATTGGTTCAGCAAAGCTCAGCTGAAGTAAATAGAATGACTGAGAGAATGTATAAGAAATATCTAACACATCACATTTCTCACATGTTGTAGGAAATGCGTCCTAATTTCATAAAGTTCTGTTTTCCACAAATGCTTTAACTGAGTGTCCAAAAACCATTTGACTGCTCTATAAGGCCTTCCTTCTGGTAGCGATGTGGATAATAAAATCAGTGAAATTTCTTGACGTCAGCTCATTAACTTATTTCACTGAACACTACGACTGGATACTACTGCTGCTTTCATCATCTCTAAAATTTCCCTAGGTATCCAGTCTATATTAGTAACTCAGCCCAAACTACAGAATTTTTATATACAAATAGGGCTATCCCTCATAAGCAAAGTCAGCTTTAGAGACTGATTGCCCTGTCTCTGATTATTCCTCCCAGACTTTTCACCACACACCTGTACTGTTTTCTGCCTTACAGATTTGCTTACCCATGGATGTTGTTTCCTCATAACTTCAGCTTGCCATTACCTCTATGGCCACAACTCTGTGTCATGGTTTTTTCTATAGGTCATCCGGCTTCAGTCCTTCACTGTTAACTGTCTCAATCTCCCAATATCTCACAGTGCAGAGTTTTTAAAGAGACTTTATTCTAGGTCATGTCACTCCTATCTGGATAGCCAAATGCATCAATTGGCTGCATTTGGCCTTGGCACTTACCCATTTTTCAATGAGCTGTGGAGTGGGAGAAGAGGAAGTATAGGCCAAATCTGCCTAGGTATAGCTTCCTCCTCAATGAGAGAGATGGGTGAGACATCTTTTCTTGGAAGAGACTATGAGTGCAGTCTGTGCTAGCGCTGGTCTATTAACATGCAAACTTTCATAAACGAGCTGTTCTAATCACCATGACAGCCCCATGCTCTGTCTTGGGAATGGAAAGAGATACAGAAAAATGTTTCCTAAGTTTTCTAATTGTTTTTTCCTCTGTTGTTTTGAGTATTTGTATACCTCAAATATGACAACAAATAATGAATGGATAAAAAAATAATTTTCATTCTCTTTTAATTCACAATTAGTTAAGCACTTAATTTGTTAATCCAATTATTTCCCCACAATTAAATTAATTATCTTCTTCATATGTAGATTTGTTATATAAAATACTACCAAATGTTTTATTGTGTTTTAGATTTTACAAAGCACTTTGATACCCATTACATTCAGTCCTCACAACAACTAGAGAATTAGGAGTGATAGAGTTTGAACTAAATTGCTGAACATCTTGCCCATGTCATATACCTAAAAATTAACAATGGGCAAATAGAATCCTTTTCATGATTTCCAGTCAAGAGCACCTTCCTTCATACCATGCCATACCATACCATACCATACAATACCATATCATATATGTTTAAATATGTACATACAGATTACATCAGTGAGATCCTGCTTTGCACAGTTTTTCTTGATGTTTTTACAAGATTATGGAAACACATATACACACACAGAGTTTGTGATAATTTTTTTTTTTTTAGCTCTAAAAGAAAGGGGTTGGACTGGATGATTTCTAACATCTCTTTTATTTCTTACATTTAGATTTTTAAAATGTAGACACCATAGCATCCTGGGAATACTGACTTTTATCATACTTTAAGCCATTCTTAGTGTATTTCTTTCTCACTTTCACTAGAAAATCAGCTCCTGTGGTCTGTGCCATTCCAGATCCGTATTTATGCTCTTAGTGCCAAGGATGGCACCTTTCACATAGTAGGCATTCAATATGCTCATCAGAATGAGACAACAAATGGAAATCAAATTTTAGTTCATGATTCTGAAGACATCACATCTTATTATTCATGCTTATATTGGATTAGAGGCCTTGAACAATTGAAAATCAAATTTTAGTTTTCAGTTTAGGGCATTAATATTATTAGAGTCAACCAAAGACAAAACGATAAGTAGGCCAAGTGAGTCTTCAGCGATTCTACATTAACTCCTCTTTCCGAAGATATTTGGTGCTGAGTATATAATTCATTCACCAAAATGTTCAGAATTCATAGAAAGACATTGAAGAAGGTAGAATAGGATAATAAGGATTTAATAAAGTTGATCTATTAAAATACATTTAATGAAATCTCAGATAGTCTTCTGTAAGCAAATAAATGACTTTGGAAAGTAAACATAGCTTGATTTTAGTTTGGATGACTCAAGCACAATTGTAGAAGAATGAAATAATTCACTTAACAAGAGAGTGGGCTGTGTTCTTAGTTCTATGGCTGTCAATAGCTTGCTTCATTCATTGTGATTTGTTCCAGTGTCAGCGACTTATCTTAAAAATATCAAACTTGAATGAGACACTTAGGATTTGCTGCCAAGAAAATATTTCTTAAAATGTACCTTGTGGTATAAAATTGACATTGTATTTCTATTTTGAGGACAAAAAATAATTAATGCTATAATATTGAAATATGTATCTTTTGTGCTGGTATAATACAAATAGTAGATATTTGCTATTATTGGCATAAATCTAATGATTGCACATCAATTTTTATTCATTTAATTCATTAATAATGTAAAAACCATGTGGAAATTTAAGCCTCCACAATAGAAGAATGATTAAATATGATGTATATGTGAGCTCCCAATTAGGTGACATCAAAACTAGGATAATTTTAGAACTATGAATTTGGGCTGACCACATTTCCCATAAGCTGAAGTTCTATGCCTGATTTATGCTTGTTTTCATTTAAAAGGCAATCATTTTTAATAACTGCACCCCATATTTTGTTTATGCCACATATGTTCAATCTAATAATTTATTTTGTTCACTTTGTGTGATTTTCTTGGTTCCTTCTGCTTTTTCCTTTCCAAGCATTAAAGTTACCATGGAAATGGTGACATTGGCATCATGGGTGGGGTCTTTACACAAGTATATCTAGTTGCACTTTGTGAGTTTTTAAGATTCAGACCAAGTCATCAAGTGAGAAAAATCAAGGTTGACCTGCATTTATCTCGAATATACATTCTAGCACATTAGTTACAGGAAGCTATGTTTTTAAAAAAATTTTTTTTTAAATGTTTTATTTATTTCTGGGAGAGAGAGAGAGAGAGAGAGACAGACAGACAGACAGCGTGAGCAGGGGAGGGTCAGAGAGAGAGGGAATCACAGACGCTGAAACAGGCTCCAGGCTCTGAGCTGACAGTCAGCACAGAGCCCGACGCGGGGCTCGAACCCACGAACCGCGAGATCATGACCTAAGCGAAAGTCGGACGCTTAACCAACTAAGCCCCCAGGCACCCCCAGAAAGCTATGTTTAAGTAACATTTTGATCTGGAATTAAATGACAGAGGAATGAAAAAGTTCTGCTAGTAATGCTAATTGGTTCATGTTATACTTTACTCATATATTGTTAATAGTCTAAATATTAACGGTGTATAATAAAAAATATCTGCAGCATAATGAATCATCTGTGTACTTCCATTTACAAAATGTAAGTGAAAATTCATTTTAATGAATAAAAATTCTTTATTTTTTAATTTTTATTCTTTAAAGAATAAAAATTCTTTTTAATATCAGTATGATGACATGCCTTTATAGGTCATGTGGCTAGAGGATTTTAAATCATTTACTTGTATTTCTAACAGATGTTTTGATATGGGGAGAATTCTATACTATGAAAAGAGCTTATCATTTTAGTATGTTATATGGAGTATGTTTTATATATTTGGAATATAAAAATGCCATACATACATTTTATTATCAATATTAATTAGTTTCTTATCCCTGAAACTCACATCTAGAGGAGTGTTGATTTTCATAAGTGGTGTCCAATTCATCTTGAAATATTTTTTCTAATAATATTTGCTGAAATTTTATACAGTATTGCTTAGAAAAATGCTTAAAAATGTTACTAAAACTAGCACATTTTTAATCTGTCATTAAATATTTAGTTGCTAATAATAATCTAAATTTAAAATATAATACAGTGGTGGGCCAACTATGACCCATGGGTCATATCCAGTTCACTATCTGATTTTGTAAATAATTAGAATATGACCATGTTCATTTATATCAACTGGCTGAGCCTCCCAGGTCCTCCTATCTCTCTAAACTAAGAGCCAAACTAATGGGCAAATACAATAAAACTGACAGATATATAAGACATTGCTAACAGCCTGAGACCTATAAACATTGTTATGGGGGCAAATTCTTCTCCCCCATCTCAGTGGGGAGTGTAGTGTGTGCTCTGTAAATGTAATTCTTCTGGGATGTCTCTAGCCCCCTCAGGTATATTATACTGAGAAGTAGGTAAATTACTTGATTGGTTAATTTAGGGGAAGAACTGGGAATATACTTGCCTGTCTACTCATTTTGCCTGTTGCCTGGGAACTAGCTGCTTCAAAGGCCCAGCTGAATTTGGCCATGCAGTAAGGATACCAAGAAGGTCTGTCTCTATATAAGGAAGTCTACCCCGGGACAGAACTACTTGAGACTGGACTCCAGTATTCAGAACCCGCTAGACCAATGATATAAGCCACATTCTCAGTATCTGCCTTCTTAGTAATAAAGTTGGCATTGTGGTTACTCATCTGCTTTAGTCTTTTTTGATAATGTAAGTATATATTTATTAATACAGAATGATAAATTAATACAGAAAGATAAACTAATGAGAGAGAAGCCCCCTCTCTATCCCCACCAACTTTACCACCTCTGATTCAGTGAACAGCATTACCAGTTGATAAGACATCAGTTTTTTGTTCTAATATTTACAAATAAGAAAAGTAAGCTTTCCTTGTACAACCATTGTGTCAAGTTAAGCAATTGCCTCAGTAAGTGTAGGAAAGTCCTCTACAAAATAATTATAGATGGTAAAAATGGAAACAATGATAGAAAGTCATCTTTTTGTAACCACTAATGCAACAATACAGGCAACAATCATGAATGGCTGAAACTAATGAGTGAAAGGCTGATAGGGCTCTTTGTAATGGAGGAATTAGGAGACTACTACACAGATCCACTGATCAATCTCAGCTTAAAGAAAGACAAATGGTCAGACATCGTGGTGCCTGATGTGGTGCTACACAAAGTACACCACACACTGTTCATGGCAAAATGGTAAACCCGAATCTAATTAAGACTCAGGGGCTTACTTCTATTTACATAAAATATAGGAGAAAGAAAGAAATGAAGTGATGCCACAGGAGGGGGAAAAAAGAACCGGACAAATCTACAATAAGAAATATATCACAGGTCGGTGTGCCTGGGTGGGTTAGTCGGTTAAGCCTCCGACTTTCGCTTAGGTCATGATCTCGTGGTTCGTGGGTTCGAGCCCTGCGTCGGGCTCTGTGCTGACTGCCAGCTCAGAGCCTGGAGCCTATTTCGGAGTCTGTGTCTCCCTCTCTCTCTGACCCTCCCCTGCTCACGCTGTCTCTCTCTCTCTCTCTCTCTCTCTCCTAGAAATAAATAAAAAACATTAAAAAAATTAAAAAAAAAAAGAAATATATCACAGGTCAAATCAATGACCTGAAGAAAGAATTTAGACTAATCTGGATTCAGAGAGGCTTAAGAGAGATAGTAACCAAATGTGATATGTGGACCTCATTTAGATCCTAAATGAACAAGGGTAAACATAACAAGAAAAAACGTTTACCCTTTTAAAAATACTTTATTTTCTTGATATTGTTTTATTGTGATTTAAAAAAATCCAAATAATGTTATATTTACCAGTTTAACCATTTTTAAGTGTACAGTTCAGTGGTATTAAGTATATTTATATTGCTGTGCAGTAGGTTGCTAAAATTTGTTAATTCTAGTTTCAAAACTGAAAATATGCACATTAAACACTTAACTCTCTCTTCCCTTAGCAACCACCTTTCTTTTTACTGTTTCTATGTTTCTGAATACTTTAGATACTTCATCTGAGTGGAATAATACAGTATTTGTCCATTTCTGATTAGCTTTTTTCATGTAGCATAATGTCCTTGAAGTTCATTTATTTTATAGCATGTAACAGGATTTCCTTCTTTTTTAAACCTTAATGATATTCCATTATATGTATATATTGCATTTTCTTTATCCATTCATCCTTTCATGGCCATACATGTTGCTTCTACATCTTGGCTATTAAGAATAATATTGCAAGGAACATAGATATTCAAATACTTCTTCACGATCTTGCTTTGAATTTGTTTGGATCTATAACCAGAAATGGGATTGCTGGATCATATGATAATTTTATGTTTAATTTTTCAGGAAACTTCATACTATTTTCCACAAAGTCTGTACCATTTTACAGTCATATCAATGATGTACAAGATTCCTCCATATTCTTGCCAATATTTGTTGTTTTCTGTTCTTTTGATAGTGGCCATCCTACTGGATATGAAGTGACAGCTCATTGATTTGCATGTATTTCCTTATAATTGAGTTATGAATTCTTTATCCAGTCTAAATACAAGTGCTTTGTCATATGTATGTTTTATGAATACTTTTTTCTTATTTGTAACTTGTCTTTTTATTTTCTTAGTGCTTTTTTGAAGAATATACATTTTTAAATTTGATGAATTTCAAATTAATCTTTTGTTTTGTTTGAACATACATAGAATTTGTACCCTACTTAAGAAAATTTTGCAAACCTTAATATTGTAAAGATTTCTGCTATGCTTTTCTCTAAACATTGTTTTTAATGTTTTTTTTCAGTATTGTTGACACACAATGTTACATTAGTTTTAGATACACAACTTAGTGATTTGACAAGTTTATACATTATGCTATGTTCGCCACAAGTATAACTACCATCTGCTTCATTACATTGCTATTACAGTATCATTGACTGTATTCCTTATGTTGTGCCTTTTATTCCCATGACTTACTCATTCTATAACTGGAATCTTGCATCTCCCACTCCCCTTCACTCATTTTGCCCTACCCCTGCCCCTGGCAATCATCAGTTTGTTTGTTCTCTGTATTTATAATTTGATTCTGTCTTTTGTTTGTTTATTTTTTTTTTTAGATTCCATTTAGACCAGATTCATGTGGTATTTATCTTTCCCAGTCTACCTTATTTTACTTAGCATAACACACTCTAGATCTGTTTCTTTTGTCTCACATGGCATGATCTCCTCCTTTTATAAGGCTCTGTAATATTCTACTGTGCATATATACCACTTTATTAATCCATTTATTTTAAAAAATTTTTAATTTGAGAGAAAGACTGAGAAGAGAGAGAGAGAAAGAGAGAGAGAAAAAAAACACAAGTGGGGGAGGGACAGAGATAGAGGGAGAGAGAGAGAATCTCAAGCAGGCTCTATGCCATCAACGCAGAGCCTGATGTGAGGAGGCTCGAACTCACAAATGGTGAGATCATGACCTGAGCTGCAATCAAGGGTAGATGCTTAACCAACTGAGCCACTCAGGCACTCCATTAATCCATTCATTTATTGATAGATCTTTAGGTTGCTTTGGCTGCAGTAAACACAGGGGTGCATATATCTTGTTGAGTCAGTGTTTTAGTTTTCCTTGGGTAAATACCTAAGTGTAGTATTACTGGATCATATGCCATTTCTATTTTTAATTTCTTGAGGAACCTCCATACTGTTTTCCACAGTGGTTGTACCAGTTTACATTCCCACCAACAGTGCATGAGGGTTCCGTTTTTGCCATATCATTACCAACACTTGTTGCTCCTTGTCTTTTTGATTGTAGCTATTTTAGCAGGTATGAGATGATATCTTATTTTAATTTCCATATTCCTGATGATGACTGATATTGATCATCTTTTCATGTGTCAGCGGCCATCTGTATTTCTTCTTTGAAAAAAGTGTTCAGGTTCTCTGCCCATTTTTTTTTTTAATATATTTTTTTAAATTTTTATTGCTAGGAGAGAGAGAGAGAGAGAGAGACAGCGTGAGCAGGGGAGGGTCAGAGAGAGAGGGAGTCACAGACTGAAACAGGCTCCAGGCTCTGAGCTGGCAGTCAGCACAGAGCCCGATGCGGGGCTCCAACCCACGAACCGCGAGATCATGACCTAAGCGAAAGTCGGACGCTTAACCAACTAAGCCACCCAGGCGCCCCTCTCTGCCCATTTTTTAATCATATATTTTTTGGTGTTGAGTTTTACAAGTTCTTTATAGATTTTGGGTATTAACCCTTTATTTTGTATATCACTTGCAAATATCTTCTCTCATTTGGTGTTTGTTTTATTGATGGCTTCTTTTGCTGTGCCAAATCTTAAAATTTCAACTTTTGTGTTTAGGTCTGCCTATGATATTTTGTTTATATATGTATTAGTTTTTAGAATAATGTATTTTTATTAAGATTATGTAATTAAAATTATTTTCCAACTTTATTGAGTTCAAATTGACAAAATAGGTTTAAAGTATACAATATCATGATTTGATATATGTATATGTTATTAATATATACCACCATCACTTCACATAGTTATCCTTTTTTGTAAGTGTGGTGAGAATGTTTAAGATACACTCACTTAATAAATTTCAAGTATACAATACATATTATTAACTATAGTCACATACTATAGTACGTTCTACATTATATCCTCAGAACTTAATCCATTTTATAGTAAAAAGTTTGTACTCTGAATAATATCTCCCATTTTTCCTACTCCTCAGTTCCTGAAAACCACCATTCTGCTGTTTCTATAAGTTTATTTTTAATGTGTATTCAACATGTAAGTGACAGATGTACTATTTGTCTTTGTCTTTCTAGCTTATTTCACTTAGAATAGTGTACTCCAAATTCACCCATATTATTATGAATGGAAAGTTTCAATTTTTTTATGGCTAAATGATATTCCATTATATATATGCACCATATTTTTTAAAATCCATTAATCTGTTGATGGACACTTAGGTTGTTTCCATCTATTGAGTATTGTGAATATACTGCAGTGAACATGGGGGTGCAGATATTTCTTCAAGATGGTGGTTTGGATTTTTTTTTTTTTTTTTTTTTGAGATACCCAGAAGTAGGTTTGCTGGATTATTGTCTGTTTACAGATGACATGATCTCAGATACTGAGAACCCTAAATGCTCCATCAAACATCCCTTACAATTAATAAATGAATAGAGAAGGCTCAGAAATTCGGTGGAGTAAGAGGACAATAAGCTTACCTCATCCCACAGTTAGACCTAGATATCACACACATCCATGCAAATGATCTGCAGAGTGATCTGAAGACTGCAGGAACTATATCCACAAGTAAATGGAGAGAAGAAGCTACGTTTGACAGGTTATAAAAAGAGGAAATGTGGTTGGGAGCTACCTGTAGGAGGGAGGGAGCTGCTAGTGAGAAGAGGGGAAAGAAATGGTCTCTCACACCAAGGAGCCCAGATGGGTAAGGTGAATCCCCATAAATCTACTTTCAGAACCAGAGGGACTGAATTCTGTGAGTTTGTATAACCAGTGGGATGTGGAGCTTGGAGTTTTAAAAGTCAGCTAGCTCAGCACTAGGTGAACAGGTAGGGTGAATGATAGCTGGGTCCCTGCCTTTAATGAGACAGTAGTCTGCAGAGAGGCACCATAGAAGCCATAGTTTGTACAATGCTTGAGGCAAACAGAAGACAGAGCTGTGTACACTGATTTGAGAGCATATTGGGGGACTTCTCTGGGAACAAAAAAGCTGACTGGTGCCATTTTGACCCCCTGCTTCCCAGCACAAACACAAGGCCACCTGCAGGAGGCAGCCTGCACAGATACTTGCTACCTAACCTACTAGTAGTGTGCTCTGCCCATGCATTCTCCTGAGAACTCACCCACTTCAAGCCTGCTGGCCTCCACTTTGGACTCAGCATGAATTTTGTTAATGCCATTAATGCCACATGTGCACCCTGTCCAGCTGCCACACACACAGGCTCTGAATGCTCCTGGCTGCAGGGGGTCCAGCCTCATGCTAGGGCTCAGTGAAAATACCAGAAATACCATTGCCCCATGCCTGAGCTGACTTGGGGCCACATTTCCTCACAACTGACCTACCTGGGTCTCACCACAGAGAACAAGCATAGCCCACAACAGGCAGAGAGTGAAGACATCTGGACTGAAAGAAAAAGCAACTCAGACACAACAGCAGGACACAATCAACACACATAGTAGATTCCCCTAAAGGGCCAGATTCTGGTGAGCAGGGGACAGGACACTGGAGAGCACTACAGTACTTGTTTTTCATAAAGCCATTACTTTCAAGAGCAGAAGACATAGCTGACTTTCCTACCACACAGAAACAGACACAGAGAGTTAGACAAAATGAGGAGAGGAAGATATCCTAAATGAAATCACAGGAAGAGATCTAAGTAAAACAGAAATAAGTAATATGACTGATAGAGTCATATGACTCTAGAATAATCATAAAGATACTCACTGGACCTCAGAAAAGGGTAAAGGACACCAGTGAGACCCCGGAAAAAGAGATAAGAAATAACATGTCAGAGATAAAGAACTCAATAAGTGAAATTAAACGTATAATAGGTGGAATAAATACTAGGCTATGGGAAGCAGAGAAATGTAAAAGTGGCCTGGAGGATAGAGTAATGGAAGGTAATCAAGCTTCACAAGTGAGCTACAAATACTGCATAATGAGAGTAGACTTGAAAGAACTCAGCAACATCATCACATGTAATAACGTTTGCATTATATGGATCCCAGAAAGAAAATAGAAGGAGGAGAGGAGAAAATGTATTTGAAGAAATAATAGCTGAACATTTCCCAAATCTTGTGAGGGAAACAAAGATTTCCCTACAAATTCAATAAAAAAGATCTACACCAAGACACATAGTAAATAAAATGGCAAAAAATTGTGGTAAAGATCGAATTTTAAAGTTGAAAGAGAAGACAGTTANATTGGCCCATTATTCAGCAGAAACTTTGCAGGCCAGAAGAAAGTGGCATGATATATTCAAAGTGCTGAAAGGGAAAAATCTGAACCCAAGAATACTCTGTCCAGCAAGGCTATCATTCAGAATAGGAGAGATAAAGAGCTTTTCAGACAAACAAAAGTTAAAAGCATTAATTACCACTAAACCAGTCCTACAAGAAATGTTAATGGAAACTGAATTGGAAATAAAAACCTTAAGTAAGTGTGATAAAAATAGGATGGACAAAAGAAAATGTCTATCTGTAAAACTCAGTCAAGAGAAGCACAAAATGAAAGGATGTAAAATATGATACCAAATTTCTGAAGCATGGAAGGGAGAAGCTTAAAGAATGAGTCCAAAATTAAGTGACCATCAGCTTAATATAAATTGTTAGATGCAGAAGATGTTATACATAAACCTAATGGTAACTGGAAATCAAAATATAGTAATAGATATGGAAAAAATAAAGAGTAAGGAATCCAAGTATTTCACTAAAGAAAGCCAATCAATCATGAGAGGAGGCATGAAGAGAAGAAAGGATTAGAGAGGAATACAAAAACAACCATGAAACAAGGAACAAAATGGCAATAAATGCATAATAATAATTACTTAGGTGTAAATGGACTAAATGCTCCAATCAAAAGACATAGGGTGACAGAATGGATTAAACAAACAAACAAAAAACAAGACCCATGTATATGCTCCATACAGGAGACTTATTTCCGACCTATAGACACATGCAGATTAAAAAGCAAGGGGAAATGGAGAAACATTTATCATGCAAATGGAAATGAAAAGTCAGAGTAGCAATGCTTACATTGGGCAAAACAGATTTTAAAAACAAAAACTGTAATAGGGAACAAAGAAGGACATTATGTGACTATAAATGGTAGAATCCAACAAGAAGATATAACAATTGTAAATATTTTTGCATTCAACATGAAAGCATCCAAATACATAAAGCAGTTAATAACAAGCGTAAAGGAAATAATTAGTAGTACTAAAATAATAGCAGGGACTTTATTTTGTTTTTTACGTTTATTTTGAGAGAGAGAGAAGAAGCAGGTGAGGGGCAGAGAGAGGGGGGAGAGAGAGAATCTCAAGAAAGATGTAGGGCTCTATCTCATGACCATGAGATTATGACCTGACCTGAAATCAAAAGTCAGTCATTTAACCAACTGAGCCACCCGGGTGCCCCAGTAGTAGGGAACTTTAATACCTGATTTACATCAATGGATAGATCATTCAAACAGAAGATCAACAAGGAAACTGTCTTTGAATGACACATTGGACCAGATGGATCTAAGATATATTCAGAATATACTATCCTAAAACAGAATACACATCCTTTTCAAGTGCACATGGAACAGTCTCCAGAATAGATCACATATTAGGCCACAAAACAAGTCTGAACAAATTAAAAAATCTTGAACTCATACCATGTATCTTTTCTTACCATGACAGTATGAAATTAGAAATCAACCACAAGAAAAAACCTGGAAAGTACACATATATAGAGGTTAAATACCATGCTACTAAGTAATGGATGAGACAACCAAGAAATCAAAGATGAAATCCAAAAAACATGGAGACAAATTGAAATGAAAACAAAATGGTCCAAAAACCTTTGGGATACAGCAAAAGATAGTCAAAGAGGGAAGTTGATAGCAATACAGGCCTATGTCAAGAAACCCCCAATATCCCAAACAAATAACCTAAACTTACATCTAAAGGAACTGAAAAAAGAACAACAAACAAAATACAAAACTATCAGAAGGAAGAAAGCAATAAAGATTAAAGCAGAAATAAACAAGGATCTGGTACTTTAAAAAGATCAACAAAATTGACTAACCTTTAGCCAGACTCATCAAAAACAACGAGAGAGAGAGAGAGAAAGAGAGAGAGAGAGAGAGAGAAAGACTCAAAATCAGAAATGAAAAGGGAGAAATATCAACTGACACCACAGCAAAACAAAAGCTTGTAAGAGAATATTATGAAAAGTTATATGTCACAAATTGGACAACCTAGAAGAAGTGGATACATTCCTAGAAACATAATCTCCCAAAACTGAATCAAGAAGTAGAAAATTTAACACACCAGTTACCACCAATGAAATTGATGAATCAGTAACCAAAAAAGTCCCAGCAAACAAAACTCCAGGGACTAATGGCTTCATAGGTAAATTGTACCAACTATTTAGAGAAGAGTTAATACCTATTCTCAAACTATTCCAAAAAATATAAGAGGAAGGAAAATATCCTAATTCATTCTATGAAGCCAGCATTACCCTGATACCAAAACCAAATAAAAAAACTACAAAAATGATAACTCCAAGTCAGTATCACTGATGAACATAGATGCAAAAGTCCTTAACAAAATATTAGCAAACCAAATTCAAAAATACATTTAAAAAATCACTCATCATGATCAAGTGGGGTTTATCCCTGGAATATAAGGGTGGTTCAACATTCACAAGTCAATCAATGTGCTACATCACATCAGTAAAAGAAGGGATAAAAACCGTATGATCATTTCAATAGATGCAGAAAAAGCATTAGAGAAAGTACAGCATCCATCCTCAACAAGGTATATTAGAGGGAACATACCTCAATATGATAAAGGCCATATATGGAAAACCCACAGCTAACATCATACTCAATAGTGAAAAACTGAGAGCATGTCCCCTAAGGTCAGAAACAAGATAGGGATGCCCACTCTCACCATTATTATTTACCACAGTACTAGAATTTCTAGTGACTACAGTCAGACAAAAGGAATGAAAAAAAGGCATCAAAATTGGTAAGGAAGAAATAAAACTTGCATTATTTGCAGAAAACATGATACCGTATATAGAAAACCCTAAAGATTCCACTAAAAGACGACTGGAACAGATAAATGAATTCAGTAAGATTGTAGGATACAAAATCAATGTGTAGAAATCCATGGTACTTTTATATACTAATAACGAAGTAACAGAAAAACTAAGAAAGTAATGCCATCTACAGTCATACAAAAGATAATAAAATATCTAGAAATAAGTTTAACCAAGGAGGGGAAAGACCTGTACTCTGAAAACTATAAAACACTGATGACATATATTGAGGATGACATAAAGAAGTGGAAAGATACATCATGGTCATGAATCGGAAGAACAGTCTGGTTAAAATGTCCATACTACCCAAAGCAGTTTACACATTTAATGCAATTCTTATCAAAATACCAACAACATTTTTTCACAGAACTAGAACAAACAGTCCTAGAATTTGTGTGGAAGCACTGAAGGCCTTGCATAGCCAAAACAACCTTGAAAAGAAAAGTAAAGCTGGAGGTTTCAGAATTCCAGATTTCAAGTTCTACTACAAAGCTGTGGTAATCAAAGCAGTATGAGGTACTGACACAAAAATAGAAATGTAGGTCAATGGAAAGGAATAGAAAAACCCAGAAATAAACGTACATTTATATGGTCAATTAAACTTTGACAAAGGATGAAAGAAAATGCAACAGGAAAGTCTCTTCAACTTTGGGGATGACTACATGCAAAAAAATGAAATTGGACCACTTTCTTACACCATCCACAAAAATAAAGTCAAAATGGATTAAGGACCTATATGTGAGGCCTGAAACTATAAAAATCCTCAAAGAGAGCATAGGTAGTATTTATTGACATCACATGTAGCAGTTTTTTCTAGATATGTCTCCTGAGGCAAAATCAACATAAGAAAATCAGTTTCATTCTTATACATTAACAGTGGAATGTCTGAAAGAGACATGAAGAAAGCAGTCCCATTTGCTATAACATCAGAAAGAATAAAACAGGAAAAAACTTAAGGAAGTAAAAGACTTGCATACTGAAAAGGATGAAAGAAATTGAAGAAGACACAAATAAGTGGAAAGATATCCAGTGCTCTTGGATTAGAGGAATTAGTATTGTTAAACTCTCCATACTGTCTAAGCAATCTACAGATTTAATGCTGTCCCTATTAACATTTCAGTGGCATGTTATGTTTCAGTGACATTTTTCATAGAAATAGAAAAAAAATCTTAAAATGTATGGAACCACAGAAGACGTCAAATAGCCAAAGCAATCTTGAAAAAGAAGAAAAAAGCTGGAGACACCGCACTTCTTATTTCATGCTATATTATAAAAACCTATCGTAATCAAAACAGTATGGTGCAGGCATAAAAATAGATACACAGACCTATGGAAAAGAATAGAGAGCCCAGAAGTAAACCCATGCATATATGATTAATCTTTGACAAGGACCTCAGGAACATACAATGGGGAAAGGACGATATCTTCAAAAAATGTTTAGGAAACTGTATATCCATATGCAAAAATGACTAGACCCTTATCTTACACAGTGCACAAAAATCAAGTCAAAATGGATTAAAGACTTGAATATAAGACCTAAAACCTTTAAAATATCAGGAAAAAGCATAGGGGATAAGCTCCTTGACATTGATCTTGGCAATGATTTTTTTAGATATGATACCAAACACAGAAGCAACAAAAGCAAATATAAACAAGGAGGACTTCATCAAACTAAAAAGCTTATATGCAGGAAAGGATATAATAAAAACATGAAAAGACAAACTAAGTAATGGGAAAAAATATTTACAAACCATGTATGATAAGAGGCTAATACTTAGCCTATACAAGGAACTCCTACAACTCCAATAGTAGAAGGCTGAAATAATCTGACTCTAAAAAATTGGCAAAAGATCTGAATAAACATTTCTCCAAAGATGCTATATAAATGACCAACAGGTAAATGAAAAGATGCTCAACTTCACGAACCATCAGGGAAGTTCAAATCAAAGCCACAGTGAGCTATCACCTCATTCTTACTAGGATGTCTGATAAGAGATAACACGTGTTGACAAAAACATCAAGGAAAGGGAACCCTTGTACACTAGTGGTAGAAATGTAAATTAGTATAGCTTAGAAAACAGTGGGGAGATTCCTTAAAAATTAAAAATAAGTCTGTGATATATCCTGATATTTTTTTCCAAATGGTGTGAGGCAAGAATGTTGTTTTTCTCCATATGAATATCAAGTTGTTCCAGAAACAGTTTTAGAAAACATAATATTTCTTTCATGAATTACCTAAACACTTTTCTTAAAAACCCATTGCCAATATATCTGTGGGTCTATTTCAGGACTGTTCTGTTCTATTAATCTATATGTCTTTATGCAAACACTGCCCTAAGTTGATTATGTAGATTTAAAATGTTTTCAGATCAGTTAGTGCAAATCCTCCAACTTTGATGCTTTACAAAATTATTTTGTGTATTCTGTTTTTGCATTCTCCTGTAAATTTTAAATCAGTTTGCCAATTTCTACCAAAAAAAGCACGTGTGGTGATATTTTATTTCAGTTTTAATTTTGAGATAATTTTAGAGTTACAGAAACATTGTAAAAATAGTATAGAGTGTTCCCATGTACCTCCAGATTCCCATTATGTAGCATATTACATAACTGTAGAACAATCATCAAAACTAAGAAATCTAACCTTGGTACAATATTATCAAGTAAATTATGGAACACATTTAAATTTCTCCAGTGCTTCTAGTAATGTATGTTTGTTGTTCCAGGATGCAATCTTGGATCCCCTGTTGTATTTCATTAAGTCCCCAGTTTGTTTGTTTTTTTTTTAAATCTGTGACAGTTCTCAATCTTTCCTGTCTTTCACAACTNTGCTTCTAGTAATGTATGTTTGTTGTTCCAGGATGCAATCTTGGATCCCCTGTTGTATTTCATTAAGTCCCCAGTTTGTTGTTTTTTTTTTTAAAATCTGTGACAGTTCTCAATCTTTCCTGTCTTTCACAACCTTGATGCTTTTGAAGTATACCAGTCAGTTATTTTGTTGATTGTCTATTTGGATCTGTCGATTATTTTCTTACAATAAGATTGAGATATGGTTACTGAAAAAGATACTACGGAAGTGCTATGTCCCTCTAAGTGCATATGAGAGCATACTTAATACTAAGTTAACATTCCAGTAGATGTTAACTTCAGTTACTTGGTTACCATGTTGTCTTCCAAAATCCTCCACTCTACAATTACCAATCTTCCTTTTGTAATTACTAAATATTGTAGAGAGATACTTTGAGACTATATAATGTTAGGGCACTAAGATATTCTATATTATAGTGTAATGATGGGTACATGTTATACATTTGTCCCAACCCATATGATATACAACATTGAGAGTGAACCTTAATGCATATTACAGGCTTTCAGTGATCATGATGTGACACATAGGTTCATCACTTATAACAAATGTACCACTCTGGTGGGGTTGATAATGAGGACAGATATACATATGTAAGGGTAGTAAGTATAGGGAAAATCTTTGTACTTCCCCTCGATATTGCTATGAACCTTAAACTTGTCTACAAAATTAAATCTTAAAAAAATTGGTGGATCTTGCCTATATATATTTTCTGCATCAGGCATAAATGTGGTATAATAATGGTGATTTCCTATTTTGATCAGTCTCCTACTTTTATTAATTGGAATATTTCTATGAGGAAAGTAGTTCCTTCCCCCTCATTTATTTACTAAATTTTTATTTAAATCATTGTAGTATTTATGCTGTTTGTTCAAGTTGTTTCAGTGTAGCTATGGAAAACTCATGTTGGCTGCTGTGTACTTCAACATGCTCTGTCATTTTTTAAAGTACTTCCTTACTTCTGTTACTCCTAGATATTCCAGGCTTATTTTTAAATTTGCCTCCTCAGGCTTTGGAATAAACCAATTATTCAAGGATCTCTGGTTCATTTTATAGAGGAAGCAAGATATACATGCATTTTACACTTGCTGTTGTAATATCTTTGACCTTGGTTCCTCTGTGATTAGATTTAAGAAATATATATATTTCATATGTATATGCATAATAAACCACATACATAAACCTCTATGATTATTTATCTGTGTGTGTGTATATATATATATGTGTACATATATAATTTTTTTTAAAGCATGAGACCATGTGGATAGCATCTATTATTAGTAAACACTCAGAGGCCCATTTTAAAATACTGCTGTGATGTAGGGGCTCCTCAGCAGCTCAGTCAGCTAAGCATATAACTCTTGATTTGGGCTTAGGTCGTGGTCAAGACATCAAGCCTTGCATCATGGAGCTCGCTTGGGATTATCTCTCCCTCTCTCTCTTTCCTTCCCCTGCTTGCATGTGCACACATTCTCTCTCTCTCAAAATAAATAAACATAAAAAAAGAGATAACATTGTAATGGAATATGAAGTTAGAAATATGGGTTGGGAGGAGATATATATCAGGTTATATATGCTCATTTAAGTACATCACTGGATTCTATTTACCAGAAAATGGTCTGAAAAGCAGTGTATATATGTGTAGATTTGGGAGGTTTTCTGTTAGCCAAGTTGATTATTAATTTTATTTATCCTTCCTGAGTTATCATATTTTTGTTGTACAAATTACAGAGACAG
>NW_027533010.1:3474760-3478630 GCF_008692635.1 Crocuta crocuta | reverse complement strand
TTTGTTGTACAAATGAAAGAGACAGTGGTGTTGAACTTTCCAACTATAATTGTACACTTGTCTATTTCTACTTGTAATTAGTTTTTTATTTATAAATGTTGAAGTTCTCTTATTGAATTTATACAAATTTGGAATTGCTATATATTCATGATGAATTGACCCTTTTTCCTTGATAGAATATCCTTTAATATCTCTGGTAACTTTTCTTGTCTGATACTAATATAGTCACTTTAGTTTTTAAAAATTACTGTTATTTTTTTCTCTGTATTTAAGAGTCTTTTATGGTTTTCCCCCCTCCATCTTTGTAACTACTTATTTTTGATGGACGGGGTGGATCAGAGGGGGAAAATGTGTGATGGGCATTGAGAAGGGCACTTGTTGGGATGAGCACTGGGTGTTGAATGTAAGCGATAAACCATGGGAATCTACCCTAAAAACCAAGAGCACACTTTACACACTGCATGTTAGAAAATTTGACAATAAATTATATTAAAAAATTACTATTAGTATTAACATGGTACAACTTAATCCTTCATTTGACTTTAACCTATCAGAGTTTTTACACAACGTAGCTTTCTTGTACACAGTACGTATTTAGGTCTTACTTTTCAAAAAACAGTCTAATAATCATAACCATTTATTTGTAATGCTTAAATTATTTACGTTTATTGCAATTATTAATGTGCTTTGATTTCTATCATATTGCTATATATTTCTCTTTTTTCTTTTCTGTGCCTTTTGGATTAAATGAACATTTATCTGTATATTGACTTATTTAGCTATATTTTTTTGTTTTATTATTTACTAGCATATTGAAAGCTTCATGAAAGGAATATTTATCTTCACAGTCTAAGTATTGTTACTACTGCATCTGTAATATAAAAACAAAACAAAACAAAACAACATGGGATTGGGACATTGACAACCTGGCAGTTAAAAAATCAATGTATAACTTTTGACACCCCCCAAAACTTAACACTATTAATCTGCTGTTGACCACACCTTGCTAATAATATAAATAACCAATTCACATCTGTTTCATATGTTTTATGTGTTAATGCTATATTCTAACAATAAATTAAGGTAGAGAAAAAAATGTTAGACAATCATGAGGAAGAGAAAGTACATTTGCAGTACTGTACTGTATTTATATATGTATTTATATATGTACTATGTATATGTATTATATACATATATATATATAAAGAAAATCCACCTTTATGTGGACCTGCACTGTTCAAATATGTGTAATTCAAAACTTGAGTAGATATACTTGCAGTACTGTACCGTATTTATAAAAGAAGACAATTCATATATATGTGAACCATTTCAAACCCATGTTATTACAGGGTCCACTGTAAGTCCATTTTTCCCTTCCATTCTTTGCTATCACACATTTTAGTTCTCTATGCTGGAAATACATTATTATTTTTCTTTAAACAGTTAATTATCTTTTGAATAAGTTTTCAAAAATGAGAATTAAAAACATGTACTCACATATTTACCACTTCTGTCACTCTTAATTCTTTGTGTAAACCCAAGTTTCCATCTGTTATCATTTTACTTCTTCCTAAAGAAATTATTTTAGCAGCTTCTTTCTTTGTTTTCTTGCAATCCTTTTGTAATTTATCTTTCCATCTCCTGTATCCTCAAAGCATGTGTGCATACCTCTATTATAAAAATTATTGCATAGTATTGAGTTTATTGATTTAAATATCTTTCTCTATGCTATGAGATACTTGGGAGCTGGGACAGTCTCAAAGGATGTATAAAAAAATATCATAGATTGTATGGCTTAACAAAAATTGATTTTTTCATAATCTTGGGGGCTAGAAGTCCAAAGTCAATGTATCATTAAGGGTTGGTTTCTGAAGAGTCCTCTCTCTCTCCATGGCTTGAAGAAGGCTTCCTTCTTGCTTTGTTCTCACATCGTTTTTACTCTGTGAGTGGCGATAGGGAGAGCTTGGTAGGATCTCTTTTTCTTCTTATAAGATATCCATCCTATCAGATTAGGGGTCCACACTTATGACCTCATTGAGCCTTAATTACCTTCCTAAATGCTCTATCTCCAAATAGTCACATTGTGGTTAGGTTTTCAGTCTATGAATTTTGGGGGGATACATTTCAGTTCATAACAGACAGTTTCTTAATTTCTCATTTACTTCTTGTTTCAATAATTACTTATTGAGTGCTTGCTATATGTCAAGCAAGCACTGTGCTAGTCCCTGGGAACACAGTGAACCAAAACAGATGTGGTATCTCTTCTCCTGGTGCTTAAGACTGATGAAGGAAGACAGGCAATATAAACAGAAATTATAATCATGTGGATTAATAAAACAATAGCAGAGGTGCAGGAATTTAAAGGAGCATATGAAGGATGCCTGTTTCATTATATGGATGGACTAAGTGAAACTTGGGCCCTGAAGGGTGAAATTGAGTTAGCTTGGCAAAAAGAGGTAGAAAAGTTAAGGCAATGAAAGAGGTGTGTAATAAATAAGCCAGGCTTCTCTTCTTGGTCAGGCAAAGAATAAAACAAAGTTAAAAATGGCCAGAACATAAAATGGAGCTAGATTATAAAAATCCTTGTAAACTAAGGAAAAGATGTTGACTATTATCCTAAAAGAGGTTGACAGTGGAGTATATTAAACCAAAAGAAACAAGGCCATTTGCATTATAAGATGGTTGCTCTTGCTACAGAGAGGATAATGTATTGGTGAAGGGAAAGATGATAGATACTGTAGTTAAGAAGCTTTATAAAATTTATTAGTTATTAATTATTTTAAAATTTTAAATTGAAGTTAGTTATATACAGTGTAGTCTTGGCGTCAGGAGCAGAACCCAGTGATTCATCTCTTTAATATGACACCCATTGCTCATCCCGAAAAGTGCCCTCCTTAATGCCCATTTAACCTGTCCCCCGCCCACCTCACCTCCAGCAACCCTCAGTTCTCTGTTTAAGAATCTCTTATGGTTTGCCTCCCTGTCTGTTTTTTTTTCTTTTTTTTTCCTTCCCTTCCCCTTTGTTCATCTGTTGAGTTTCTCAAATTCCACACATGAGCAAAATCATATGATAGATGTCTTTCTCTGACTGATTTATTTTGCTTACATTAATACCCTTTAGTTCCATCCACATTATTGCAAACGGCAAGATTTCATTTTCTCTCATTGCCAAATAGTATTCCATTACATAAAGTCTTGGACTATGGTAATTGTGGTGTAACAGAAATCATCAAACTTGAGATCTTTAGGAAGGAGGATTGACTGATAACACAAATACACAAAAGAGAATTTTTAAGAATGATTTTTGGTTTGGACAACTGGGTAGGGTTACTACTATCCACTGACATAAACAACATAAGATAGGTTTAGGAGGTGCACAGTGATGATCACATAAAAAGTTTGAGTTGCCTATGATTTATAAAAGTTGAGATATTCAGTAAGTATTGGCTATGAAGGGCTGGTATTTGGAAGGATGGCCTGGGTTGGATACATAGATTTGGTAGCCATTAGTTTGAGATTGAAGTTGAAGTTGTAAATGTAGGTAATATTGTTTAGGGATATGGCATATAGTGCAAATAGCAGAAAACATCTCCTTCAGGAGGAAGATCTTTAGGGGCACCTAGGTGCCTAAGTTGGTTAAGTGTCCGACTTCAGCTCAGGTTATGATCTCATGGCTCATGGGTTTGACCACACATCAGGCTTTGTGTTGACAGCTGAGTCTGGAGCCCTTCCCCCCCCCCCCCCCTGCCCCTCTACTGCTTGTTCTCTCTCCCTCCCTCCACCCCTCCCTGCGTGTCTCTCTCTCTCTCTCTCAAAATTAAATAAATATTTTAAAAAGAGATCTTTTATTGGAAGATGGGTAGCACTGGG
>NW_027533010.1:3433092-3474714 GCF_008692635.1 Crocuta crocuta | reverse complement strand
TGTCTCTCTCTCTCTCTCTCAAAATTGAATAAATATTTTAAAAAGAGATCTTTTATTGGAAGATGGGAAGCACTGGGGGTCCTGGTAGAGAGAATATGGACCAGGACTGGACATCCTATGGGTAGATTCCAGGAATACACTAGATTAATTGGAGTAGAATATGCCTATGTTCTAATACTGAATGCCTGAACTAAGAGTCTCCTGACCGAACATTAGTTCTAGATATAGAAAAATATATAGGTTTAAAGTTAATAAGTTGAAGGACCTTTCCAGTGAGAAGTCATAAACTTGATATACAAGAGAAGAAAAGTGGTTTGGGGTAGGCTAGGGAATGTTTAAAGCAGCCGCTGTGGGTGTCCAAAGAGAGATAAAAGAAATCTATCAGAATTTTCAATCAGTGGTAGAGTATAGTTTTGCCGAATACCTGGAATACATTAATTTCCACAACCTATACATTCCCAGACACCCACTACATTCCCTTTAGTAACATTCTTTTCATGCATTACTTTATTATTATCTTTATTCCTTCATATACTTTATGTTCTGAGATCACAGAAATCGGAGGGAATATAGCATAGAGGGTAAGGCTCCGGGTTCTTGGGCCATCCTTCCTGGGTTCAAATCCCTTCTTGGGCTACACCAGGTCTGAGACTTGGATAATTATATATTTCTTTGTTTATCTTTCTTCATTTATAAAATATAAATATTACAAATATTTTTGGTAGAATTATGAGAATTACATAAATCCATGTATGTAAAACGTGTGCTACACAAGTGTTAGCTGTTGCTCACTGCTCTACCTCTAGTATCTTGAACATAATATGCTTTCTAATATATACTTGTGGAACAAATAAATGAATGAATTTGTGGTGTCAACAAACTGCAAAAGCTGTTACTATGTTTTCTTTTGTGGAATTAGTCGTTTAGGTGTGGGTGTAGAGACTGGAATAAATTAGTTCTAGATTTGAGGTTTTCTCAAGTGAACTCACATTGTACAAGGAGTTGAGGGATAAATAGTGGACTCAAAGGACTCAAGGGATAAATAGTGGACTTCAAGCTGTGCTAGGAATGCTGTGAGACAGGAAGGATCCTAGCATGGGGCCTGCCTCTATATAGACATCTACTAAATGCCTATGAAATGTTGGTATGTATCATGTGACAAGAAAAGGGACATCATTTGTGAAAGAAAAAAGTGTAGAATACAGTTGTTTACAATCCCATCCCTTTGCTTACAAAACACTTGTAAGAAGGATGAGTCAATTCCAGGTTTTTTATTCTTATTGGTTGTAGTGGTGATAGTGTTCACTTTGTTTTTTGAGGTGAATGCTGAATATAAAGATACAAGTTTTGAAACAGTTAAATAATTCTATGTAATAAGGGACATTTTAGGGAAGAACTTTGGGAATATGCTGGAGCTCATGAAGCAGGAATGAGGCATGAGGCAGCTGATAGGGACCTCAAGGGGTTGGGAAGCAGGCAGGTATAGTGGAGATTGTTATTTTTATATTTTATATGTTTCTGTGACAAAGTTTTGCTGTGTTCTATGAGATAAAACTTTCTGCTTTAATTCCTTATCAGAATATTAATAAAACCTGAGCACCTGCTAAGGTTTTGTGGTTCTGCAGTTACCTTTAATGTGACACTTTCACACTGTTCATGGGAATGCAAACTGGTGCATCCGCTGTGGAGAACAGTATGAAGGTTCCTCAAGAAATTAAAAGTAGAGCCACACTATGACCCAGCAATTACACTACTAGGTATTTATCCAAAGGATACAAAAATGCTGATTCGAAAGGGCACATGCACCCCCAATGTTTTTAGCAGCACTATCAACAATAGCCAAAGTATGGAAAGAGCCCAAGTGTCTGTTGACTGATGAATGGATGTGGTGTACACACAGGCACAGACACACACACACACACACACATACAGAAATATTACTCAGTAATCACAAAGAATGGAATCGACATTTGCAACAATGTGGAAGGAACTGGAGTATATTATGCTAAGTGAAATAAATCAGAGAAAGACATATACCATATGATTTCACTCATGTGGAATTTAAAAAAAAGCAGATGAGCATAGGGAAAGGGAAGGAAAAATAAGATAAAAACAGAGAGGGAGGCAAACCATGACACTCTTAAATACAGAGAACAAACTAAGAGTTGCTGGAGGGGAGGTGGGTAGGGGGATGGGCTAAATGGGTGATGGATACTACAGAGGACATTTATCGGGACGAGCACTGGGTGTAATATGTAAGTGATGAATCACTAAGTTCTACTCCTGAAACCGTTATTACACTGTATGTTAACTAACTTGAATTTAAATAAAATAAATTCCATTAAAAATTACTTCATCTTTAGGATGAGTATGAGGCAAACTTCAGAATGCTTAATATCAGTATTTTCAGGGTATTCATAAAGTCTGTAAGCAGAGATCACAGCTTAATAGATTAAACATATCTGATGGCATTATGTATATTTGCCCATATGTGTGTACTTACGGACATCCTATAATTTAACTTTGTGTGGTCTTGTATACTTCTCAATAAGAGGACCAAAAATGCATGTTTTTCCAGCTATGTAGATATTATCCTAGTTCTAGAATATCTTGTCTATGAATATTTCTTTAATATTTTGTTATAATGTCAAGTGAACATAGTTAACCACGGTCAGAAAGAGTATGTTTAAGGTTTCACTTTCCTTCTCCTTTAAATGGAGAGTGTGGCAAATGACTTTTGGTAAATGTGTTGGGATGGGGAGAAGGATTATGGGTGCTCTACTGCATGGTTGTATCAAGGTGGCTGTAGCTCAGCAGAGGCCCCTGGAAGGAAGAGGGGCATGTCAGGACTCGGTGAGAGCTGCATTACATGAGCATACAGGAGCCAAAGGCCTCTGGAAACATTTCATCCTACTTGATGCAATAGCCCACTTGTAAAAATATCACTTTCTTAATTCCTAGCCAAAGTTTGTTCAGAGGCTTAATATAAAAGGCAAAGAACAATCTCCTACTTCTTCCCACACACACTCACCCACCACACTTCCCACCAAGGCTCAGGCCTAAATTGTCCTTTAACCCTTTTGCAGGAATATTCTGTTAACCTATTAAGAGGAAAATTTCCACAAAGGTTAGGTTCTGGCAGACTAGAACAGATTCTCAGAGAAAGATTGGCTTTCTAATTTGGACAAAGGCTGCCCTCAGCTCTTAAACTCAGCTGACTGTATCAGACCCAGGCTAATCACATAGTATGTGTATAGTTAAATCTGAAGCTTCTCCCTGCATAAATATCCACTGTTGCTCTTCTTCCGTCCCTCGGAGATTCATTTAAATCACCTTGACATGAGGGCATGCATGCGTGTGCACGTGTGCGCATGTGTATGCGTGTATGAGAAAGAGAGACAGAGGAATTCTTTTGGGAAGCTACTAGCTTCTGTGAAAAGAGCTCAATCGATTATTGACGCTTTATTGGTTTTACCCCTTAAAAAGCCAGCTTAACAGAGACAATTCACATACCATATAATTTATCTATGTAAAGTCTACAATTCAGTGTTTTCTCAGTACATTCACAGATATATACAACCATTACTGTAGTCAACTATAGAACATTTCATCAACACAGAGAAATCATCTTCATAACCCCAATCTCCCAAACCCTAAGCAACTACTTTTATACTTTCTGTCTCTATAGATTTCTATGTTCTGGACATTTCATAAATGGAATCATATAATATGTGGTCATTGTGTCTGTGTCTGGCTTCTTTCACTTTGCATATTATTTTTAAGGTTTATCTATGTTGTTGTATCAGTACTTTATTCCTTTTTATGACAAAATATTCACATTTTGTTTAATCATCTGTTGATGGATATTTGGGTGTTTTCACCTTTTGCCTATTGAAATAGTGCTATGAATATTTGTGCACAAGTTTTTGTTTGAACACCTGTTTTTAATTCTTTTGTGTATACACCTAGAAATAAAATCACTGGATCACATAGTAATTCTGTTTAACTTGTTAAAGAACCATAAAATTGTTTACAGTGACTACACCATCTTACATTCTCATCAGAAATGTGTGAGGGTTCCAGTTTCTTCACCTTCTTGTCAATGCTTATTTTGTTTCTTTATCTTTTCTTTACTATTTTTTTTATTGTAGCCACCCCAAAGGGGCATGAAGTGATATATCATTGTGGTTTTGAATTTCCATAAGGACAAATGATACTGAGCATCATTTTGTGTGCTTTTTGGCCATTTGTATGTCTTCTTTGGTAAAATGTCTATTCAAGTTTTTTGCCCATTTCAAAATTGAGTTGTTTTTGTATTGTAAGTTATTTGTTCTGCAAAATAGACCTTTAACTACCATCTGATTTACAAATATCTACTCTTATTGTGTGGATTGTCTTTACATTTTTTGGATAATGTTCTTTTAAAAGTTTTCAATTTTGGTGAAGTTAGATTTTTTTTTAATGTTTTCTCCGGGGGTGTTTCTTGTGCTTTTGGTGTCATGTGAGAAATCATTGCCAAATATGAAGTCATGAAGATTTGTCTTAGTGTTTTTTTCCTAAGAGTTTTATAGTTTTAGCTCTTTTTAAAATTCATTTATTTATTTTTATTTTTGAGGAGAGAGAGCATGAGCAAAGGAGAAGGTCACAGGGAAAGAGAAAGAGAATCTTAAATAGGCTTCATGTTCAGAGTGGAGCCCATGCAGGGCTTGATTCCCAGACTTGGAGATCATGACCAACGTCGAAATCAAGAGTTGGATGCTCAACTGACTAAGCCATCCAGGAGACCCTAGTTTTAGCTTTTATACTTAGTTTTTTGAATATTTTGAGTTACTTTTTAAAATCATGTGAAGTAAGGATCCAACTTCATTCTTTTGCGGTGTCTATACAATTATCCCAGCACTATTTGTTGAAAAGACATTTCAACAGTGGACTTGGTACTCTTGTCAAAAACTAGTTGACCATATACAAATGGAGTTTATTTCTGGACTCTCTATTCTTTTCTATTGATTTATATGTCTATCCTTATTCCAATACCACACTGTCATGGTTATCATTGCTTTTTTGAAAAAAAAAAAAAAACACGTTTATTTATCATTGAAAGAAAAAGAGGGAAAGAGAGATGGAGGGAGGAGGGGTAGAAAGAGGGAGACAGAGGATCCTAAGCAGACTCTATGCAGTGAGCACAGAGCCCAATGTGAGGGTTTGAATTCAGGAACCCAAGAATCAGCTGCTTAACTGACTAAATCACCCAGGCACTCCTATCGTTGCTTTATAATATGTCTTGAGGTGAGAATTGTGTTTTTCATATTTTGTTATTTTAAACAAATATTTGGCTATTCTTGGTCCCTGGTAATTTTATATAAATTTTAAAATAAGGTTGTTAGTTTCCACATAGAAGTCTTCTGGATTCTGATACGGATTACACTGAATCAGTAAGTCTATTTGGGGAGTATTGCTATCTTAACAATATTAAGTCTTCTGATCCATGAACATGGGATGTTTTTCCATTCATGTAGCTGTTCTTTAATTTCTTTCAACAATATTTTGTGGTTTTCAAAGTCTGAGTTGTGTATTTCTTTTCTTAGTTTTTTCCTAAATGTTTAATTCTTTTTGATGCTCTTATAAATGGAATTGTTCAAAAACAAGGGAGAAACCATCCAGTCCTTCATCATTAAATATAATGTTTACTTTGGGTTTTTCATAGAATCCTTTGATCAGAGTGAGGAGGTTCCTCTCTATTCTTGTTTTGTTGAGTGTTATCAGGAGAAGGTATTGGATATTATCAAATGCTTTTCCTGCATTTATTGAGATGATTATGTGCTTGTTTGCTTTTTATTCTATTGATATGGGCTATTACATTATGAATATTGAGCCAACTTGCATAGGTGGGATAGATCCCACTTATCCACAATGTATAATTTTTTTTGTTGTTTTGCCAGATTCAGTTTGCTAGTATTTGGTTGATAATTTTTGTATACATGTTCATAAGAGATATTGGTCTGTAGGTTTTCTTTCACTGTCTTTATATTGTTTTAAAAATTTTGTAATACTGGCAATAAAGAATGATTTTTAAAAAGTGTTCCCTCTTCTCTTTTTGGAAGAGTTTGTGAACAATTGGTATTAATTTTTCTTTAAATGGTAAAATTCAGCAATGAAGCCATAGGCCTTGAATTGTTCTTTATTGGACATTTATTTATTAGTAATTTAATTACTTGTAGATCATTCATATTGTGTATTCATTTCTTGAGTCAGTTTTGGCAGTTTATTTTTGTCTAGAAATTTGTTGATTAAATCTATTATCTAAATTATTGGCATAAGATTGCTCATAATCTCTATTTTATAAGGTTAATAGCAAATTCTTTTATTTTTAATATCAGCAAATTGAGTCACTTCACTTTCTATCTTGGTAAATCTAGCTAATTATTTGTCACTTTCATTGATCATTAAGAAAGACAAGCTGTGGTGTCAATAATTTTCTCTATATTTTTATTTTCTATTTCATGAATGCTCAGTGTGATTTTTATTACTTCCTTTCTTCTATCTACTCTAGGTTTAGTTTGCTCTTATTTTCCATTGCCTTAGATTGAAGCTTTGCTTATTGATTTAATATATTTTTCTTTGTTAATATAGGCATTTAAAGCTAGAAAATTTCCTCTAAGTATGGCTTTGGCAGCATTATATAATTTTTGTATGTAGAGTCTTCATTCCCATTTATTTCAAAGTATTTTATGATTTCCACTTTTATTCCTTCAATCTGTTGGTTATATGAGAGTATATTGTTTAATTTCTATATATTGGTGAGATTCCCAAGTTTCTTTTTGTTATGGATTTTCAATTCCATTCCATTGTGATTGGAGAAATACTATGTATCACTTTTAAAGTCTAAAATGTATTAGATTTTTATTTTATGCCCTACTAAGTTGTATATCCCGGAGAATATGCTGTGTCACTTGAAAAAAATGTATATACTATTGCTGTTGGGTAGAGTGTTTTATAGATATCCATTAGGCCTAGTCATCTTACAGGGTTGACCATGCCTTATATTTTCTTATTGAGCCCCTGCCTAGTTATTCTATTCATGACTGAAAGAAGGGTTTTTAAGTCTTTGCCTATTATTTTTGAATTGTCTAGTTCTTACTTAATTTTGATGAGTTTTTGCTGCATGTACTTAGGTGGCTCTGTTGTTAGATGAATATATATTTATTATTGGATTGACTATTATTACAAAAATTCTTCTTTCTAACTCTGAAAACATTTTATTTTAAAGTCTATTGTGTCTGATATCAGTATAGTCACTCCAGCTTTCTTATGATTGCATGATAAATCTTTTTCACCACTTTACTTTCATTCTTTTTGTATCTTTGAATCTAAACTATATTTCCTGTAGACACCATATAGTTTGATCATATTTTCAAATACAGTCAAACAAACTTTGGCTTTTGATTGGATTGTTTAATCTATTTAAGTTTATGTTCGTATTGATAGAGACAGAGTTATGTCTACCATTTTACTTTTGGTTTTCTGTATGTCTCATATCTTTTTTGTTTCTTTATTCCTCCTTTGCTGATTTCTTTTGTGTAAGTAAATATTTTCTAATATGGCATTTTGATTTTTAAAATAAATTTTTGTTATATATTTTAATTTGTTTATTTAATGTTTTTTTCGAAAACTGACCATATACATCTTAAGTTGTGAGAATTTGCTTTAGCTTTTCAGTATGTCTAAGCCCAGCAAACAACTATTGATAATAAAATAGTAAGTTGGTTAAGTATCACATGAAAGCAGTAATTTTCAGTTTGTCAATCTTCTTGAATAAGAGGTAGAGATAGAAGAATGATATCTGTGAACTGATAGACATTTTGCCTAATTGTAAAATTGTAATAGGTCCATTAAGTATGTTGTCTGTTCAACAGAGAAAATTGAGATTATGTGACTTGCCCTGTCACATAACTAATAAAGGATGAAACCAGGCTGAGGCTACTTGATCTCAAACCCTCTCGTTTTTACTTACAACATAAAATCCAGAGGAATGTAAATGGAAATTTTTTAAATTTTAAGTTTTAAATAATGTTATATGTACAGAAAAGTTGCAAAAAAAGATAAGTACAGAGAGTTCCCATAAACCCTTGAGGCAGCCTAAGCTAACGTATAAAAGTTCTTTCCAAAGCTTACTAAAATTACTTTAATAATAATTAAGTCATAAAATAATTAAATAAGATTTAAATTAAATTAATTGAGCTCAAAATCAAGATGGGGAAATTCACAGTAATGAGAAATAAGAGTTAATCCCAAGTAAGAGAGGGCTTGATGCTGAACAATTTACAGGAATATAGGAAGCAGATCTAAGTCTTAAAGTTGATAACCTTTAGTTTTAATTTCTGTTACGAAAGAGCAGTGGAGGCCATAAACCCTTCAGCCTCCAATACAAGGCTGGAATTAGAAGGACTTCCTATAAATGAACTAGGGACTGGGAAATTCTCTATTGCAGTCCTATGGGGGCAGTAAGAAAGTTTGTTGTTGTTCATCTAGGACTTTGGATAAAAGGAAGTCATCCACTAGAAGCTGGAGACCCAAGCTTGTTTTCATCAATAAACAACAGTTCTTAGACATGGTGAGTACTCAATATTTGCTAAATTTTTAAGCATTTTATAAAGGGACATTCCCTTCTATGTTCCCAAGGACTTCTGTGAATGCACATTAGTAATGAAGCAATGCATGTCATTTTGCACCAATGAGGCATCAAAGCACTTGTTCTCCAAGTAAAGTCATGCTCAGCCTTTATTTTGCCACAGTGTAAGGGGTTGTAGGAGTCCTTTTGAGGAACATGATGCTGCTGAGTGGCATTCAGGAGGCTAAGACCTGGCAGTCACTAGCAGAAAGGCCTGGTGCTCCCTGGCTTGACTGGCATCTGAGTGCATATGATTTCCCAGCAGATGAGGTGTCATTGTCTGTGGACACATGGAAGGAGGAGCAGGTGTTGACCTCTGACCCACAGCCTTCTGGCATTTCCTTTTTTCTTCAATTGAAAAACCATTTATAGTAAATTGTTAATGTTCTCTTTATTCAACCTGGTCCCTGAAGCCACCTGCCATTATCCACTGCTTCACATGGTGCTGTAAAGACTGCTCTCTCTCTCTATAAAAATGGAAGTATTACTTTTAAAGTGTGCAATATGTTTTTATCCCTATATCTCAGGTTAGATCATGAAGAGCTCTAGCAGTTTTATTGTATTGGGGTGGGATAAAAGATTCATTTATCATAACATGGCAGAAAAAATCCAGAATTCCATATGGAAGAAAATAGCTTCCTCTTCATCTCAGAATCTGATGGACATGACTTTGATCTGTAGCTGTGTGACTTTAAGCAAATTGCTTAACAGCTCTGAACATTATATGTTCTTTTATCTGTAAAATAACAATAATAATAATACCTTGTTAATAGAGTTAGCTATTAATATTATATACAAAATACATAATAATATAATTAATACAATATGTAAAATATTATATACAACTGATGTAAAGCTCATTGAAGTGAGTCTTTAAAATATTCTTTCTAATAGTTTCCATTCTCCTTTTTTTCCACTAAATAATCTTTATTATTCTGTAACCCAGTTTCATGTGTTTATTATTTATTTTGCATGTTATGTTTCCAGTGATCTTCTGGAGATGGGGAAGGTGGAAATAGACTTTATTGTTTCTTCATTTGTAAAGAAATGTCTTCAGTTGTCTGTGAGGTAAAGTTCTTTCCTGTCCAGTGGTCCTCAATTTTTTCCAGTGGAAAAAATGGATACCTATTCACTATCTGTTATAATTACTATACACTGCATCTTTTCCTAAGATAAGTCTACTGTTCCCACATGAGGGTTTGTAATGGTTACTATGGCGATAACAACTCCAAACCTTAGTATCTTTAAACAATGGCAGCATTTATTTTGATAATGAATCTGCAAGTTGGCCAAGGATTGACAGGGTTAGCTCCTCTCTCCTCATCTTGGGTCAGTTGGGGTGGCTCAAAGGATGGAGTCTGGGGTTATCTAAAGATCAGGCACACTCTCACATCTGGAAGTGGACGCTGAAAGGACTTGAGCAGTTGGAATATGGAACTGATAGGGATCCTCAGGAAGCTCTTCTAAAAATTTATATTATCCTAGACTTGCTCTGAGACCTTGTACAATGAGAGTTGTGTAATAGAGCAGTGAAAAGCCAGACTATGAATATGATATACCTACATTCAAATTCTGACTCTAATTTTCAGCTTTGTAACTCTGGGTAAGATGCTTTGCCTCTGACTCTTTATCAATTCAATGGGTATGCTACTACTACTACTAGCCCCATAGCATGATAGTGAGTTAATTGCTTGGACTGGTACCTGCCATGAAGTAAAGATTAGGGACACTGTTTATTATTGCTGTTTAACTCTCCTGATTAAGTTTCACCATGCCTCTTTGATAGAGAAGAATGCCGTGCTTCTTTCTAATTGAGGTGAGGCAGCAGTGGAGGTAAATCCTGTCCTCCTCCACCAAGTAATAACAGAGAGCTCTCTTCTTTCCCAGATACCATTCCCTCTACATTTAGTTTAGAGAGGGGAGATGATCCTGGAGGTTATAAAACTATTAAGCCAAGTGGAGGACAAGGCATATAATCATCGGTATGTGAAAGAAAACCTGTGAATATCAATGCCTTTCATATGAAAAGATAAGAATCAATTCTAATGACTAAGTTGCTTTGCTATCTTACTGCGATATGCACTGTTTCTCAGGCCCAAATTAAGTATATTTAATATTTATTTGAGTTATCTCATTGCATTATCACATCAAACAGGAACAATATCTAGACTTTTAAAGGTAAGGTAACTGAGATACAAAAAGTAAAGTATTTTGTACAAAGTTACATAAGCTGGGATTCAAACTCAGGTTGTATTGTTTTCACACCTTTACTCTTAACCACTGTGTTATTTAGAAAAAATCCTGAGGAGCTTCCATTCAGTGCAGGTAAGTAGATTGATTCCTGTACAGATCAGCTTAAGTCCAGGCAAAGAAAGAGGTATGAATAGAGACCTTCCCCAAACCAAAAGATGACTATATAGGTAAAAGTTCTTTGGACCATAAACGTGTGTGTACATAATCATGATTCTCCTCTCTGGTTTGGGAAGATATACAAATTATTTATTTACCACTGGGAGAAAACAAGACAAACAGATGTGATAAGCATTTCAGCAAATGTACATGGTCTCTTATTAATGGCAAAATGTTTGGGAAATTGGGATGCTGTCAGGAAACCCAACCACAAAGCCACATTGGACTTGGAAAAAAAGGTTCCTTTAAGTACTTGAAATAAGTCTTATGAACATTCTTGCTACTGTTAAGCACAAAGAAGAGAGGAATCAACTCTGGAAAAGAGAAGAGGCATCTTATGGTAATGAAATGGTCACTTGTCAGACATTAAGTCTAAGAAAAATGTATAAACAAAGGGCATAAAGAAACAACCAATTTACTCAAAGGCGCTATTTTAGGGAATGACTGTTCTTTACAGATAATTGGAACTTGAGTAATATTTTATTCCTCTCAATTGATGTGAAATGATTTTGCCATTGGTTATATTTTTATTAGCTAAGGAAACACATTACCTCCATTTAATGCAGGCTTTATTTTCACCTGCTTTTCAAAGGAAATTCTAGGCTATTTTAGACTTTATGAAAAGCAATATTCTTCTCCAGTGAGGACATAGATAATACTTTGTGCTCTTAAAAAACATTCTGGTATCTGTGAAAGCATGAAACTTCAGGGTACAATGTAGTATTCTGGAAAGATCACTCATCTATTCTGGAAACCTTGCTTCCCATACTAATTTTACTTCCAAGGAGCTGCATGGTTTGATCAAATTCTTGGTTCTCAGTTTCCCCATCTATAAAATAACGGTTATTCTCTAAGCAAGTAAGCTTAGAGAATATTCTCTAAGCTATTTATTATTATTATTCTCTAAGCTATCTAGCTCTTAAATTTTATGGGTTCTTTGATCAGTAGGCACATTTACAAATCATTCTAGTTTTAATCTTGGTAAACTACAGGGGTATATACAATAATCTTGAACTCAGAGATGGATGAATTTAGTTCAAGTAAATGTTGTTCCAGATAATAATAATTTTTGGCCAAGTGGTTCTTCTCCCCAGGGTTTCAGATTCCTAATGGGTAAGCTAGGATTAAAAATAAGTACTCTGCCTACCTCACAGGGTGGAAGATCAAATACAAAGTCCTTTAGAAGGCATACTTCTTTTTGTTACTCACTCTAGGCTAATGAGAGCAGAGATCTTGTCTTTCTTGTTCTCTCTGTCTCCTTGGAGGCCAGATAGTCCATGGCATGGCATAATACCTAACACATAACATTTTTAAATGAATGAATGAAGACCTTTTTTTTTTTTTTTCTGGGCACAACTCCATGGAATCTTTGTGACTTTCACAAACAAACCTTGGATTTGCATTATGATAGTAAAAATATGTGGAGGTAAGATTTGTGCTTTGATGCTCACAGACAGGCAGTTGCTACTCAACCCTCAGCACCCTATTGATAATAATGATATACATGCTTTGTGTATTAGTTTGTGAAATCTGGATTCTGATTTTACTTTATGAACCTATATGATATAATTAGTCTATACAGAATTTTTAATGTGAATTTTCCAAACTACTTCCTCTTTTAACTGAAAACTTAAGGCAAACAAATTTCAAGTGTAAATATTCAGGTTTGGAGTGTGGAATTACTCAGCCATTATTGGTGACTTGGTTTATCCATTGTCAGCTGCTGGAAGGTTCTTTCTGCTTTCTGTTTTCATTGATATATTGTTCTATGCTGTTTTCATGGATGCATTAATTATTAAGAAGGACTCGTTTTGTGGAGAATTGATAAGGGTGTGAAATTGCTGAATAGTACAATGCAAAGGTTTTGACTCAGTTTGTTTCTTGGCCTTTTTAAAAATTAATCGGCCTTATTTAGAATTCTTGGAGGAGATATCTGAGACTAGTGGCATGGAACAACATATATAGTAGATGGAACAATAATAGATCTGGTAAATGTTGAATAAATAAATTCAAATACATTTTATTTTAATTAAATGAGTTTGGTGATTGCTAATGGATAGACCTTACACTTTGGAGGTTTTCAGGGAGCTAAGAAACTTTAGGTTGAAAAAAAAGTATTCTGTAACATCAAAGTTCAGCTAGTAAATGATTTATTTAGTCAACTCATTTGAATACATCATGTATCCTTAACATTTCTGAGAACTGTACATTGTAACTACGTGGCTGAATGTAATGCCTAATAATTTGCAGATTGCTTTGTTGGTCCTGACATATCTCGCCATTTATAATGAAGAGACTCTTGTGAATAAGCGTTGTAACCTTCACAAGCTCTTGAGAAGGCCAAGTTGAAGTGAAAACACAAAGCTCTGTAAAACCACCTCACTATAAATTGGCTTTAATCTGAATGATGTTTTCCTTGGAATATAGGGAATGTTTTTATTCTTGTCTTGGACCTCATGTAGCATTTTTCTTAGACTTTGCAATGAAGGATTTTATTGGGCTCTATTATTTGTTCAAGTGTTTTTATAGCTAGATAGTGAGGACATGAAAGTGTTAGAGAGATTAATAATGCAAAGAATGCACATTGCCGACAGAATAGCAGTAATTTTTTTAATATTGCAAAGTTAATTAATAAAAGACTACCTCATAATTTTAAAAGCTGTGGTGGTGGCATCATACAAGGACAATGTGAATGTTAGTTGGGTTTTGTACGTGTCTTCCACACAGTTCTCAGTGCCGCTCTTAACAACTTTACCAACAATTTACCCTTCTGAAGGTTGCTTGATTTTCCATACACAAGTGTCTCTAACTTTCCTTTGATAGGAAAATACAGAGGTGAAATGATAGGCTATTTGTAAACGTTAATTTGAAAAACAATCCTTTCCTTTCAAAAATGTATTTCCATTGTTTTGGTGACATCAGGACTTATTTTTTAAATGAAATCTATATACAGCAGTATCCGTATCTTTTTTTAAACATTTATTTGAGAGAGAGAGATAGTGTGAGTGGGGGAGGGGCAGAAGGAGAGAGAGAAAATTGCAAGCAGGCTCTGGTGTTGCCAGTTAAGAGTCCCATATGGGGCTCGAAGTCATGAAACTGTGAAATTAGGACTTGAGCCGAAACCAAAAGTCGGACACTTAACCAACTGAGCCACTCAGGTGCCCCAATATCGGTATCTTCTATAACAATTTTTTGCAGATAAGCAAAAGTAAATAATGTGGTTATATTTAGTCATAGACTCTTTTGGACAAAAGGCAGGAGATTTGGATTGTAGTTTGTACTTTGATTAGCTACTATTATTTTGGACAAGTCACAGAATTGCATTGCATTAAACTGTAACGTAATCCTCACTACTTCAGCTTCTTTAGGATGGAAATATACAGAAAAAGTGTGCTGTGGAGGCAACAATTAATCCACTTATGGGAGGCATTTGGGATGAAAATAGTTTAATTTACTTTATAAATGATGTGTTAAGGAAATATTTCTATTATTTTTCTTTTTTATTGAGATATAATTGGCACGTGCCAGTATACTAGTTTCAGGTATATATGTAGTGACTTCATATTTGTGTATATTGCACAATGATCACCACAATAAGTCTAGTTAGCTTCCATCACCACACATAGTTACAAAATTTTTTCTTGGGATGAGAACTTTTAAGATCTCCTCTCTTAGAAACATTTGAATATATGATATAGTATTATTAACTATAATCACCATGCTATAAATTACATCCCCCTGACTCATTTATTTTATAACTAGAAGTTTGTAACTTTTGACTCCTTTCACCCATTTTGTCCATCTCCGAACCATCACCTCTGGCAACTCCCAGTCTGATCTCTATAGCAATGAGTTTGGGTTATTTTTTTTTCTTTTAGTTTCCACATATAAGTGAGATCATACCATGTTTGTCTTTCTCTGCTTGACTTGGTTCACTTAGCATAATGCTCTCAGTGTCAATCAGTGTTGTTACAAATGGCAAGATTTCCATATGTATGTATATAGACACACACATACACATATATATCACACTTTCTTCATCCTTTCATCCATAGATAGACATTAATGTTGCCTCCATGTCTTGGTTATTATAATTAAGGCTGCAATGAGCATGGGAGTGCAGATATCTTTTCAAGTTAGTGTTTTCATTCCCTTTAAATAAATATCCAGAAGTGGAATTTCTGGATCATATAGTAATTCCAGGTTTACTTTTTGAGACACCTCCATACTGTTTTCCACAGTGGCTGCACCAGTTTACATTGTCACCACAGTATGCAAGAGTTCCCTTTTCTTCACATCCTTGCTGATACTTGTTATTTCTTGTCTTTTTAATAGTAGCCATTATGGCATATGTGAGGTGATATCTCATTGTGGTTTGATTTGGATTTCCTTGATGATTAATGATATTGAGCACCTTTTCATGTACCTGTCGGCCATCTGTACTTCATCTTTGGAAAAAATTCTTTTCAGATCCTCTGCTCATTTGAAATTAGACTGTTTGGTTTTTTGATACTGAGTTGTATGAATTTATATATTTTGTGTTTTAACTTTTTCAGATATATGATTTGCAATTTTGTTTTTGCATGTAGTAGATTGCCTTTTCATTTTGTTTATTGTTTCCTTTGCTGTGCAAAAAAGCTTTTGCTTTTTAGCTTTCTCCCTTTTTAATTTGATGTAGCCCACTTGTTTATTTTTACTATTGTTCCTTTTGCTTTTGGTATAAAATCCAAAAAATGATTGCCAAGACCATTGTGAAGGAGCTTACCCCTTATGTTTTCTTCTAGGAATTTTATCACTTACATTCAAGTCTTTGATAAATTTTGAGTTGATTTTTGTGGATGTTGTAAGACAGGAGTCTAGTTTCCTTTCTTGGGATGTGGCTATCCAATTTTCAAAAAACAAACACCCTTTATTGAAGAGACTGTTTTTTCCTCTAGTATGTTGTTGACGTTTTTGTCAAAAATTAATCAACTGTATATGCATGGGTTTATTTCTGGGCTATTATGTTCCACTGATGTGTCTGTTTTATATCAATATCATGCTATGTTGACTATGATAGGTTTGTAAAATAGTTAAAAATATTTATATTTTAATATTACTTATAAATTTGTATTAGGCTATGTAATATATCTAGACAATTTTATACTTATTGAAGTTCTATCAGCTACAAGGCAGTATATAGGAAAGAATTTTATAGTAGGAATGAAGAAATCTGATTTTTGCCTTTTCAACTCTCTTAAGGTATGTGATCCTGTGTAAATGACTCAACATTTGTAGGATTCAGTTTTCTGAACCATAAAGTTTCTGGGGTAGATTATATGACCTTTAAGATAATTTTGATTCATGCATTTCATGATTTCATTTGTATTATCATAAATTATAATACATTGAACCCTTAAAATGGCAGAAATGACTGGAAAATGCATTTCCTTATAAGTAATTCTTAAATAACTGTATTAAAGAGTCAACCAAATGCATTTCTTAAGTATTTTGTTTTTTAATAGTAAGAAACACTCAGTAATAACATTTCTAATTTGTATACTCTATTTTTAACTCATCATCATATTATTATTCCTAGTCTTATTATTAAAAAGCTTATTAGTTGCCTCATTCTAATTCTTTCCTGCCTGGTAAATAGATAGTAAAATTCTGTCTCTTCTGTCTGCTGTGAGGATGTTCTATGAACCTAACTAATGATGATAGTAGGAGAAGCCTATTGGGCTGATGTAAACCCATTGTACTGTGAGCCAAGGGGTTGAAACCCAAAATGAATTCAATAATGGAAATAATTCTTTAATCTTGGCATTGCAATTTCCAACCATGGGCACAGCTTAATTTTTTGACAAAAAGCCATTCATTCATTCATTCATTCACCAGTATTTATTGAGTATTTACTGGTCTTTGTGCTAATGCTGGAAATAGAGATGAATACCCTCAAGATGTTCAATCTCATGCTCACTTTGAATATTCTTCTGGATAGTTTTCAGATTTCATTTAAACTAAAGTAGTGTCTTCTGGTTTTTTTCCACAAAAGGCCATTCTAATTTACAAATCATATTCAACTAGTGGTACTTTTGAGTCTAAATTGTTACCTAAAGTTGCCTTCCAAACCCCTCTAAACATTTTATTTATGAATATCATCACTTTTGTTTAATTAATGACTGATTTATGTAAGAATTAACATGCATGGTACATGCAGAAAAATATTTAAATGTTTGGCTTTATTGTTTCTCACCATTGACTTTCAACTAGTGGGGTGGTGAGAGCAGACGTTCCCTTTTCATCTCTGGACATCTTAGGCAGATTCCAGAGTTTCTTTAGTAGTACTTTTGCTCAAGCAATGGTTTCTGGTGTCATAAAATATAGTTTACCTATTATCAAAGCTTTACTATTTCTTCCAATTTAAAGCTTTTTCCATACCCATAGGGCTTGGTAATCTGTTCTGGTTACCATTGCTAGCTGTCAAACCACCCCAAAGCTTAGTGGCTTTCAACTACAACAATAATTTGTTTTTCTCATCAACCTGCAATTTGGACGCAGGTGGGGATAGCTCATTTCTATCCCACTTATGTCAGCTGAGGTGAGTCATTTGGTAGCTGGAAGATCCCTTTCACATGGATGGCACGTAGGTTCTGAATGTTGTCTGGGAACTCAGCCAGAACTTGGTTTCTCTTTACGTAGAATTCTTATACACCTTCTTAGACTTCCTCAGAATGTGGTGAATCAGTTCTGAAAGCAATATACCAAGAGAACAAAGATGAGAATACATTATGCTGCTTCTGGCCCTTTGGGATTAGAGTCCAGGAGGGAGTGAGGTGGTGGTAGGAAGTGAGAAGATAGTAATCTGGCATTAGTGTTCTCTGGGTTTTAGAGATAGCCAAAAGCTAGCTCTTTTCTTCTTGGGAAATTTTGTGGCCTTTTAGAGTACCCAGCATCACCATAGACTCCTTGCACTGTTCCCTAAAGCAAATGATGCTTCTTCAACTGGAGACTTGTAAGTTTTTCCTTTAGATCATTTTCTGGTGTACAAACCACACAGACTTTTTAGAGGGGGTGACCTAGTTCTGGTATTCAGAGTTAATGACTTAATCTGATTCAAGCCCAATTCCTTTCAAGGGGCATCCTTCTGCCCATCACAGATAATAATGAAATTTTCTCACATTGTAGCCAGCTACCTTTTTTGTTGTTGTTGTTAAATGTTATCAGAGACAGCTTCAGTTCACGTAACCTTTTATAAAGACTCAACTACTGTTATCCAAATTGCAAGAGACTTAGCTCAAATCTTTTAGGAGGTTCATAAACTCATCCTTCCCCCAAAATGGGTCTGAGGTTGGGGTGGCAAGAAATTCCTCTCTTCTTCAGGAGGAGATTGGGAAACACAAAATACCCTAACAGCTTACTCTTTAGAGTTCCTCTCTAAGAGACAACCATTTTTATCTGTCTTCATTATCTCTCTTTTATATAGTTTTAAGATGTAGGTGATAGGCTTAAAGTGGCAGAGCCATTTTTTTGTCTACCATATTAATAAATCCTGCATATATATTCTGATACTACATAGGATATGTGAACATTTAACAACTTAAGGTTTTTGTTCTCAGTGTTGTACACCTGGTAACAACTGAGATAACAATGTCCCACCTTCCCATCCTATAACTTAGGCATTTTAATTACATATAAATTCTTTGATCTTAAGGTCACATATTTTGATGATATAGAGAGCAATTATATACCTAGTCAAATGAATAACTAAAGGACTAAAGAAATTCCCCTTTCCAGGAACAGCCTCAAGCCAACTCACATCACTGAAGGTATATTTCTAATTGGCAGGTCTTGCACTGCAGTGTTCAAGTTCTTATAACATTATGTTGACTACAGTTTTGTGGCACTGTGTGGAGTCTGGAATAATATTAGTCATTGTTTCAGTGCAGTCAATAAAATAAGTTGAGCTCATTGTATTCACAGAGCAGGCATGTGTAACCAGCACATCTGGCATTGTCTGAAATGTAGGTGAATTCCCAAAGATGGAAATTCAATTTCTTGTAACTCATAGAGAGGTAAACTCTACTCACTACAGTCCATAGACCAGAAAGAAACTTAAACATTTTTAATTGGGAAAGAAACATAATGGTCTGAGGCATATAGTGCTTTAAACCAGAAATAACATTAGCTTAAGCCTGGTCTCCTATATAAAAAATATATGTTGAGAAAATACTGTTGGGACTTTCTGCTAGACAATGAAGAGAAGACTAATATCTCCCACCCTCACCCCAATCAAGGAGGTAAGAGGTCTGAAGGCTCAATCAATATATGTTTGATTATCAGTTGAATATCATATAAAAACAAATAGTACCATCCACGGGCATTAGATGGGCTTTGGATGGGCATAGTGCATTCAGTGGCATTGAATAAACATTTTTTAAGTAGATAGACAAATAAATAAGGAAGAGGTTGGGTTGAACTGTCCCGGGGCACCAGCAATAGTCAGGAAAGATCTCGTGGGTCAAAAGGGAGGTTCTTGATGTTTTATTTTAACCGTTAACTCCTAATCAATGTGACTGTAGTGTGATGAATGAAATTGTTTTGATTGGATAAGATAGATTTCACTGTTTCAGTGAGTTGAGTAGGAGAAAAGATTGAGTCACTGCCTTGGGAATGAAATAAATGGAGGAAAGGAAGGAATAAATCAGGTGAAGATGAAAACCCTCAGCTCGGGGCTGTCTTTATATTCAGCCATAGAATCACTGCAGGAACTTTCCTGCTCTAATTTTCACGTTAATCTTACAAACACAGTCCATAAGTGGGAATGAAAGTAGAGTTTTGTTTATTTTTAATGTTGAGTTTTCTGTGTGTGTGTGTGTGTGTGTGTGTATTTTATCGTGTCAATATACAAGTGGCAGATTTGGCCAGGGGCTACAATTGAAACTTTTTCCTTTTAAGTTTTGAAGAGGAGCAGTGTTGACCTGACATACTTAAATTTATTGTGAGAAGTTTTTCTTAAATGAAATTCTGGCTTTGGGAAAGGGAATTTGAGTGATAGAGAAGTAGGAGAGGGGTGGAGGGTGTTTGATTTAACCAGTGCAGAGTTATAATGCTTAAGGGAAGTACACCTTAACCTTCTAGAAATGAGCAAGAAAGTGTTTCATTCAGAAGGCAAAACACAGTAAAGGTTACTTAAATTTTTAGCTAGTTGATTTTCTTATGCTGTGAACCTTATTGTTGATTTTCTAATCAACAATATTTTCTAATATATCTTATATTAGACAAGACATTTTTTGTATTAGACAGACACTGTTTTCTTGTATTTTCTAATCTTTAAGTACCTATGGGTAGAGGACTTCTAAATGTCAAAACCTGAAAGAAAATCATTGCCCCTATACTTTTATATTATACTTGTTTGCCAAAAAAAAATCATTTGAAACTTTTTTTCCTGTCTTAAAAAAAGATCTTTACTTTAACAGGGCCATTCTGCTAAGTAATTAGTTTGTGCAAAATACCTTTGCACCCCTGAGTGAGAGCTATATTTTCCTTCCTTCCTTCCTTCCTTCCTTCCTTCCTTCCTTCCTTCCTTCCTTCCTTCCTTCCTCCTTCCTTCCTTCCTTCCTTCCTTCCTTCCTTCCTTCCTTCCTTCCTTCCTTCCTTCTTTCCTTCCTTCCCTTTGCCTCTTTCTTCTTCTCCTTCTCTTTCCTTCTTTCTTCTTTCTCCTTTTAGCATTGTTAGAGAAATCCTAGTGTGTGAAGTGAATTTAGAAGATGCCTTCCCCCTTCAGACAAGCTCTTCATCCTTCCCACTCCAAAAAGTTCTGATTTGTGTTTAAGTATTATTCTAATTTGTGTGTGTATGTTAAAACAGTTCTGTTCAACACAGAACTGAAAGGTTGTACTGTTCTTTTTTATTCACGTGTTGATGTTTGTTTGAATTTGTGTATTAGAGCTGGCATCTCTGTGGTTTATTTTAGGTTATAAATTCTTAGAGGACAGGAATTGTTACTCTCAGATTAACTTTGTATATCTTCCAGCATGGGTCTATGTATATACAAAAGCTTAATGCATTCAATCTGTTGAAAAATTACTGGGCCTGGGATTCTTCAAGGGTAAAATTGTATTCTATAATATTTTTACTTAAACATGGAATTCATCCAGAATGATTCTTTCACAGAGCTGTCCCAATGTAAGATTACATATGAAGGAGAATGAAAGCAAAATGCTTTCATTTTACCAACATGAAAGAACAGAGGGGAGATAACTCACACTTAATGTGCATCTACTGTGTGACAGGTAATCTGTTTTACACAGATTACCTCAGTGGCTATTCACAGGTAAGAGGTAGGGATAATAAAGTATCTGAACAATCATAGTATTTAGAGTAGACTTAAAACAGTTTGAATTCCTATTCTGCTACTAAACTGTGTAATCTTAAGAATTTTACTTAACTTCTCTGAAACTCTGTTTACTAATTATAATACCTGTCTTACAGAATCATTATAAGAATTGTAAATGGATGTTATTGTTATCAAAGTAAGAGTTAGTGTGCTCATATGATAAATGAGGAAACTGAGTACAGTAGCATTACATGATTTACCCAATGTCACATTGCAAGTGCCTGGCAGGTTTTCTCTTCCAAGTCCTATGAAAACTTAAGAGCTGAACAGCATTAGAAAGGCTATGGTTAACTTGGGCTTTGGATATGATTGTGCTGAGAGATGTTCTCAACACTGAGCAAGGAGCAGTGATATCTGAGTGGCAGTAGAATGGAGAAGCTAGGCTGGGATGTTTGCCATTTGTATTAGTTAAGCTGAGATTTGCTTATGAGTGAAAGAAAACCCAAAACAGCAATGGATTTAAAAAGTTAGAAATATGCTTCTCCTTCATGTAAATGTAGGCAGCCTAGAGTTGATGTGTTGATACCAGAAGGGTTCATTAAGTTTCACTTTGTCTCATGTTCTGCCAAACACGAGCTTCCATCTTGTGGTTCACAGTGTCTGCTTTCTTTCTTGCCAGGCTATCTACATTCTATAGAGCAGAAAGGAGGGAAAAAGACAGGAGAAGGCATGCTCTCACCCTTCTAGAACCCTTCCAAAAAGCTGTGCTCACCACTTCTACTTATATTCTGTTGGCCAGGATATGGTCACATATCTTCTTGCACACAAGCTGCAAGAAGCCATGAGCTTACCTGGGAGTTCTGTGACTGGGTTTCTTCAGAGGACAGATATTGGATGACAACCAAAAGTCTCTGCCACACTGTTTATCTGTTCTTGTGTGTGTGTTTGCAAAACTGGTTTGAATGAAGCTGGTTCTTTTCTACTTGTTCCTATGCTTTCAATTTGATTAAGAAACTATTTTTATCAAGAAGGGTTTTACTTTCATAGTTGGAACATTTGGGGTTTCAACTATAGACATAATTCTTTCAAAGGAGTATATAAAATCTTCTAAAAATTGTTTGTTTTATTAATAAGATGTTATAAAAACTGCTTGGCTTTAATGATGATAGCACTTTGCATTTAAAAATCTATATGAAAAGGACTATTTAAGGAAATGAAATGTCTAGGAATAATTAGCACTTCTCTTAGTAAGATGTAATCTTTATATATTTAATCTAAACTTGTATCAAGGCTTGAGTAAATCGGAAACTTAACTTGCTATACTGTAACCCAAGAACCATTTTGTACCTGCCTTTGTATCCTGGGCAAACTGCCCTATGGTAGGTTTTAGCCTCTTAGGAGGTAGAAGAGGCTAAATGGCCAATAAATGAATAAATAGAAGAATGAATACTTGGAGTAAAGGATGAAGTAATAAGTGTCCCTCCAAAGTAGAGAAATAGTTTTAGCCTTAATCTTTTGTAATTTAGGGTAGCTTTATTTCACATGCCCAGCCATTAGGACTTCAGAAGATTTTCATTTCAAAAGCCCTTGAAGAAATCTCAGTTTCTTAGGCAGAGTAAATCTTTGGGTAGTTGTTAATAGCTTAAAAGGAAAAAAGTCCTGGCTAGTCTTCTAAGCATCTTCTTTCTTCTTTGGTTTCTTTCATTTGCCTTTAGACTTCTAGAAAAGCAAAGGGACCATTCTAGAAGTATTGATAAGCTGGCTTTCATGGAAACAATGATAGTCATTGTCTATTTAACTTTTGAGTTACTATAAAATCTTATAAATGCTTTAGAACCTAAAGTATAGATTTAACATAAAAATAACATTGTTCTTCCTGCTTACCATATAGATAGCTGATGATTGTAGAAATAAAAGAAAAATATATAGGCATGATGCATAATCATTTCCAGTCACCTAGAGTTTATATAACTTAAAAATACTTTAATGTAGTTTTCTAGCTTTCACCTTTCTCCCTTACTTTTGCCTTGTGCCTTTCCTTTTTTTCTTCCTTTCTTCCTTCTTTCTCTCATTGTATCTGTAAAAACAAATCATATTGCAGATACAATTTGATATCTTCTTTATCACTTAAAATCATAAGTGTTTGTCCATGTCATTATTATTTGGTGAATGATTTAGAACACCATCACACGTTTCTATAGCATGGAGATAGTAAAATCAAACATTTCCCTATTGTTGACCATTTGTGTATAGCACAAGGTTTTATATGATGCTGCCATAAATATCTTTATGGATGATTAACTGACATCTTTCTAATTTCCTTATGCTAGATTTCTAGTTGTAGGATTATCAAGTCAAATATATATGACCTTTGAAAGATCCTGAATAGTTATTACTCATTTACTTCCAAAAAGAGACTCTGTTTGCATTCCCAGCTACATAGGAGTTTAATATAAAGAATTAATACCCCAAACCATAGAATACCTAAGAATGAACTTAACCAAGGAGGTAAAAGCTCTCTACTCTGAAAACTACAAAACACTCATAAAAGAAATTAAAGATGACACAAAGAAATGAAAAAGATGTTCTATGCTCATGGATCGGAAGAACAAATATTGTTAAAATGTTTATACTCTGCAAAGCAATCTAAAGATTTAATGCAAACCCTATCAAAATACCAACAACATTTTTCACAGAGCTAGAACAAACAGTACTAAAATTTGTGTGGAGACACAAAGGACCTCAAATAGCCAAAGCCACCTTGAAAAAGAAAAGCAAAGCTGGAGGTATCACAATTCTGGACTTCAGGTTATATTACCAAGCTGTATTGATGAAGCCAGTATGGTATCAGCACAAAAATAGACACATGGATCAATGGAACAGCATAGAAAACTCAGAAGTGAACCCACATCTATATGGTCAATTAATCTTAAATAAAGCAGGAAAGAATATCCAGTGGAAAAAAGACAGTCTTTTCAATGAATGGTGTTGGAAAAACTGGACAGCAACATGTAAAAGAATGAAATTGGACCACTTTCTTACATCATACACAAAAATAAAATTCAAATATGAATGAAAGATCTAGAGTAGAACACAGGTAGTAATGTCTTTGGCATTTGCTGTAGCAACTTCCTTCTAGATATGTCTCTGGATCAAGGGAAACAAAAGCAAAAATAAACTATTGAGACTTCACCAAAATAAAAATCTTCTGCACAGTGAAGGAAACAATCAACAAAGCAAAACAATCAACAAAACCTACTAAGTGGGGGAAGGTATTTGCAAATGACATAACTGATAAAGGGTTAGTATCCAAGATCTATAAAGAAATTATAAAATTTCTCAAAAAACAAATAATCTAATTAAAAATGGTCAGAAAACATGAATAGGTATTTTTCCAAAGAAGATATACAGATGGACAACAGAAATATGAAAATATGCTCAACATGACTCATCATCAGAGAAATACAAATCAAAACTACAATGAGATATCACCTCACATCTGTCAGAGTTGCTAAAATTAACAACACAAGAAACAGATGTTAGAATGCAGAGAAAGGGGAACCCTCTTGCACTGTTGGTGGGAATGGAAACTGGTGAAACCAACAGTGCAAAATAGTAGGAAGTTTCCTCAAAAATTTAGAAATAGAACTACCCCATGATCCAGCAATTGCACTACGAGGTATTTATCCCAAAATACAAAAATACTAATTCAAAGACGTACATGCATCCCAGTGTTTATAGCAGTACTAGGTACAATAGCCAAATTACAGAAACAGTCCAAGTGTTCATTAACTGATGAATGAAGAAGTGGTATATATACATAATGGAATATTACTCAGCCATAAAAATAATTAAATCTTGCCATTTGCAACAATGTGGATGGAGCTAGAGAGTATTATGTTAAGTTAAATAACTCAATCTAAGAAAGACAAATACCATATGATTTATCTCATATGTGAAATTTAAGAAACAAATGATCACGGGAAAAAAAAAGAAGCAAATAAAGAAATAGAGTCTTAACTCTAAAGAACAAACCAGTGTTTACCAAAGGGGAGGTGATGGGGATGAAGGAGGGCACCTGTGATCACTTTCAGATGAGCATTGGGTGTTGTATGTAAGATTGATATTATACTGCATATTAACTAACTGGATTTTAAATAAAAACTTAAAAAAATGAAAAAAAGAAATGTTAAAGCAAGTTCTTCAGGCAGAAGGAGTATGAAAAGAGCCCATTTCTTGAATTTAAACAATGAAGAGGTGATCTTGAAATAAAATAACTTGTAGTAGATTAGAATTTATGTAATTTATGCAGCTGTGTAATATTATTTATATGATATTCCAGAAAAAACCAAAACTATAGAGATGTAGAACAGATGAGTGGTTTCCAGTGCTTAGGGTGAAGGAAAACATAGTCTATAAAAGGAAAATACAACAGTACTTTTAGGATGATAGAATTATTCTGTATGGTACAGAGGTGGTAGATGTATTTATCAAAACCTGTAGAACTGTATACCACAGAGAGTAAATTTTACATTATGCAAACTAAAAATAATGTTAAGATGTTGGGGTGGGGGGGGCCAGTATGAATTTCAGACCACAACAAATGAAGGTAATTATAATACACAGGTGTCACTTGATCATATTGAAGAGGGTGAGGAGGAAAGGAACTGACCTAAGTAACTTAGGATAATAGTGTTTTGACTAGGAATGTAAAACCAAAGATAAATAAAAGTGATACAAAGCAAAAAAAACCAAAACAAAACACAAAACCTAATTATTACAGGAGATTAGCATAAGAAGAGATTGGTTGGTAAGATTTAAAAAGAACTTTAAAGAATATAGAAATAGCAGATCTAAGGAGCAGTCACTAGCTTGGCAATAGAGCACCCAGTGAGGAGTCCCATGCCCACAATCCCCCTGCCTCCATGGCTCACTAAATGGCAGAGAAGCAGCTGTGGTGCCACCCTGGTGGAACTTGCTGGAAATCTGCCCTCTTAGGTGCTAGGGATCGCTGTTCCTGGAGCATATCACCACGAAACCACCCAAGTAGGACCCCAGGAGAAGTGGCTGGCCATCAGACTATTGGCCACTGTACACTACAGGAATTAGGTGCTGCAGAAGCTGGGCTGGGCAGGAACACCAGAATCAGGAAAGAAATCCTTACTGTCTGCAACATTTCTCCAGTGCTCTTGACTGACAAAGCTGAGCACCCTGCTAGCTGGCAATGGAAAAATAGTTAAAGGGTATTCCCATTTCCTCAGAAGATAAAGGGTTAATCTGGAGCTGAGAGGCAATAAACTGACATACTTTGTATTGGAACACAATGTTTTTAAATACACCTAAATTTGGAATTGGAAACACTGATGTGTCATTATAACCCTTTATGTTTCTATTTTACTTACAAATGTTATTCAGGTGTTTGATAAGCAATATTTATCCACTCCCAGCCCTTATACATAAAATCTGAACGTGCACATCTAGTGTCCAGTTTGATTTCTGATTCTACTTTGCAGTTCTGGAGAAATAGTTGACCTTGTGTTTTGTAGTAGGGAAGTTCAAACAGGTTTGTAGTATCTAAATATTACCAGAAAGCAGAAATGCTTTCAAAAATATATAGAAGTACAAACGAGCCAGCTTAACTTCTTTTCTCCCAGCCAAGTTGGGATAACTTGAGCTTTAAAAATTCTGTGAAAATCTACGAATCTAGTTTTACTCAAGTGATGTAGATAATGTGATTTATGCATATAGAGATTATATTTTATTTTTATTGATAACAAACTATGTGAACACTATACCTCATTCTGGTTAATGAAAAACAGACAAAAATAAGTTCAGCTGAAAATTTAAAATATATCTGCCATATGCTCCAGCAATCCTAATTCTGGGTGTATATCCAAAGGACATGAAATCAGTACCTGAGAGATATCTGCACTCCTGAGGTCATTGCAAAGTTATTCACAATAGCCAAGATACAGCAACAAGCTACATACTCATCAACAGATGACTTGATAATGAAAATGTGATCTATCATATATTTATTTATTATGGTATATTATTGAACCATAAAAATTAGAATGCAGAAAAGTTGAGAGGAGGATGGAAGTTATCAGGACTTGTGTACTACTAGAAATGGTGAGAAGTTAGCCATTAGCACAAACTTTCAGATAGAAGATGAATAAGTTCTGGGGAATCATATATAGAATGTTGGCTATAGTTAATAATCCTGTTCAAAATGGATCACTGAACATGCTGATGGGCCTCTCCTTGCTTCCTAAGTCCCATAAACAATCTAAAAATGAAAATTCATTGCAGCATTTGAAGCCCATGAAGGTATCCACAGACTTCAGAACTCATCACACTAATAAATATATGACAGAAGTAATACAGTCTCAGAGAAACCCATGAATCACCTCAACATCCTCAAGAAAAACAGTTCAGATTTGTTTACCTATTAGACTTGTTCCACACATGTTTTATTGTTTGTAAGTTTCATACTTGTTAATCTGTGGGTTGAATATTCAAGTTTTCCAAAATTGCAGTGTCTTAAGATCGGTGTTTCTGAACTGGGATTTCTGATAAGGGATACTCTTAATCTGCTCCACAGAAGTGGAACAATGTCTGACTGACTCAAGTACCAGGAGATAAATCTGTGAAAAAACTTCTCAAGCATCTATTTCCACAAACCAAAAAATAAATTCGTCTACAACACACTGCCCCCTCCCTTGCACTTTTTCTGGATGTGGACAGTGGTAATCAGGTCCTGCATTTATTTTCAGGCAAAGAGGAATTCCCATTTGGGCTGAATAAATAAACTACAACTGTTGATGTGGACTTGAATTTATACATACAAATAATGAACAGACAACAAAGACACTAAATGATGAAGAAAAACACAGATGAGAAACACACCTAACTTAACAAATAGAATGAACTCTGAATGATCAAAATTGATGGAGGGAATAAACTTAAACTTAGAAATACTTGTAATTAATATTAGCTAGAAATTTAATAGGCTATTGTATCCATTACAAAAACAAGACTGCCATGAAAAAGAAATAGAATTCTTACAAATTCGAAATATGGTTGTCAGGATATCCTATTTGAGGGCTAAAAATTAGAATGTATATGGTTAAAGACTGAGAAAAGAGCAAGATTGAACTAAGATTTGGACAATGTGAGACAGGACAGAGTCAAAATAACAAATATGTGGAAAACGTGGAGAAATCCCGAGTAGAGCCAGGGGTTCCAATGGCTTTGTGATTGCAGAAACCCAAGGGAATGGAAAGAATTGATCAAGGAAATAATGGAAGAAAACTTCTGAGCTGAAGAAAGACATCTTTGTTATTAAAGTGCACAGCAGGATTAAAATAAAAACTAAATAAAAAAATAAAATAAAAACTAAATCAATAACAAAAGCTAAACAATAAACAAAACAAAAGAAAAACTACATCAATCAGTATCCTAAGAAAATTTACTTAATGATAAAGAGGAAAGCAACACATTTTTTGGAGGGAAAAAGGCAATTTATAAAGACTAAGAGAAAAACTATTAACATATTTTTCTTTGCATAAGATGCTAAAAACAGTAGAGAATACTTTAAAACTATGAGGGAAGATGTTTTTAAAACTATAGTTAGATGCCTGACCAAGAGAGACCTTAACATCTGTCTGAAAGGTTTATTATTCAATGATATTCTCACCTTCAGTGAAAATGAAACCATGAAAGAAAAATAGGCACAATTAAGGAAAAGAGCTAAACAGAGAAACAGATAAAATGTATTGCTAAGTATAAATAACAGAAGAAAATAAGACTAAAAGATTTAAAACAATTACTAAGAATTGAAAGTAGTGGAATAATAATTTTAAATAAGATGTAAGTAAATTTATATATGAGTGGATAAAGTTGGGATGTGAGACAAAGTTTAGGGGAATTGAAATTTTATTGTTTTGTTTCATCCAGTATGAGGATATAGAGACTGATTAGATTATCAATCTAGATATTGCTAGAAAAAGGCAACTTTAAGTATTTCAAGGGCTAGGTTGATTCAGCTGCAATAACAGGAAGTATAATTCAAAATAACCTAAATAGTAGGGGCAATCTATCTTCCACCTCTTCTAGAAAGCAGTTCCAAGTTAGGGCAGTTTTGGGTTTGTTCATTTGGTAACTTAAACATAATCCAAATGAATGAGCTTCTTTCTGTGTTCCATTCTGCCATCCTCACAGGGGTCATGTCTTCAGGTTAGAAGACAGCATCAACTTCTCTGAATTATCATACCTGTTTTAGACAACATGTAGCAGAAGAGAATCTGTGTCTCCTTATGTGTGTTTTTAAAATTTTCATCTAACCAGAAAGTTTTCCAATAATTCACAAGTAGATTTAGTCTTATTAGATAGAAATTATATCCCATGACTGTGATTAAGCCAATAATAATTAAAAGACTTCTGCAACTGACTTTGACATATAATAAGTCATTGCTTGTGGTACCTGCCTGTCCTGATACACATGGATGTCCCAAAGAGAATGAATACTTAATTTTATTTTAATGTTTATTTATTTTTGAGAGAGAGAGTGCACACGAGTGAAAGCAGAAGCAGGGGACGGGCAGAGAGAGAGAGGGAGACACAGAATCTGAAACAGGCTCCAGGTTCCAAGCTCTCAGCACAGAGCCTGACATGGGGCTTGACCTCACAAACTGTGAGATCATGACTTGAATTGAAGTTGGATGCTTAACCAATTAAGCCACCCAGGTGCACCAAGAGAATGAATACTTAAATGGAAGCAAGGTTTTGTTAGAAAGGATGGGCAGAGAAACATAATGAATGTTGACAGTGTATAAAATACCCAAGCTGCTAAAGGAATAAATATGATTCTGCAAATTTTCTCAAGTTAAATAAAAATGATATTAAAACAATAATAGAGAACTAGTGAAAAGGCATGAAAAATTTTAAAAAGAATAAATTTAATATTTCAATGATTACAGTAATTGTAAATGGATAAAATTCAACTTTTAATCCATATTTAGTTTGGTTAATAAGAGAATACACATATACATGCATACATACATACACATGTATGTATACACTTTGGAAGAGATAAAACAATAAGAAAATTATATTTCAATTAAAAATTTGCTTGAAAACACTAGAAAAAATGAAATAGAAATTGAGAAAATTAATAGAGTAAAAAGAAATAGAAAGAAAGTAGATATAACTATGTAAACAATAGGCTATTAAGTAATATAGTCCACTAAGTAGAAATCAGGTGAAATATTATAGCAGCAAATAATATAGCATTTGATACATACAGAAAAACTTTTAGAAATACAAGGAGAAATATAGGATTTCAAATAATGGAAGAAAATAATATGGTCCTCTATTCAAAAGATCAATTTCACAAGTATAAATAAGGATTTAGAATTTAACACAATCATTACAAATCATTACATAAAATATATACACACTTAATTCAAATCTGTATGTAAAATACATAAAAATTAACCTTGACTTCATGGCATTTGTTATGTACCAAACACCAACCTAAGCTCCAGCTTACACTCTTAATCATTGTGCTATGCCAGAAAACAATGTTAAATAAATTCTTCACAACAGAAATCATACTGAACATGAAGTCTGACCACAGTGCAATAAAATTAGGAATTAGGAACAAAGAAAAATAAAAAATACCAGTTTAAAACTGGTGTATTTATAACACCCAATAAATAACTCTTGGGTTAAAGAGAAAATAAAAATCCAAATAAACTATTTCGAAATGAAGCATGATGAGAGCATTATAAATGAGAAAACTCTGTGATTTGGCCAAATGGTTGCTAAGAGAAGAAAATAATTCATTTATTAGGAAACAAAAAAGATGAAAACCGAATTAATCAAGTATTCAACTCAATGAGCTGAAAAAAGGAATAAAAACTAAACAAAACAAAGATAAAGGCTGAAATTAATAAAATAGAACACAGACCACCAGATGTAAGTACAGTAGATGCTATCAATAGGATTAGAAAGTGGTTCTTTAAAAGAACAATAAAATAGATCAGTCTTCAGCAAGCTTAAGAAAAATTGACTTTAAAAACAACATTATAATAAAGACATAGAGATATAAAGTAGATTTCTTTAAAGAAAATCTAATATCCAGAAAAATGTGGATTACCAAGATATCCCAAAACACAGAAACCCTAATTAGATCAGCAATCCAAGAGAAATTAAAAAGCTGTTTCGAGATCTACTTCTGAATAAGTACCACCATAGTCTACAAGAAAGACTCATGAAGACTTTCCTTATTCTCTCAAAGGAATAGCTCCTATTATTGGTTTACTATCAATTTCTTTCTTAATATTTGCCTTATGTATTTAGGTGTTCCAGTGTTGGCATATAATTATTTACAATTGTTATATCCTCTTGTATACGTGTGTGTGTGTGTGTGTTATTTTTAATGTTTATTTTTGAGAGAGAACGATGGAGCATAAGCAGGGGAAAGGCAGAGAGAGAGAGAGACAGACAGAAGCAGACAGATGGACAGACAGACAGACAACATGGAATCTGAAGCAAGCTCCAGGCTCTGAGCTGTCAGCACAGAGCTGGACACAGGGCTCGAACCCACAAGGCATGAGATCATGACCTGAGCCAAAGTTGGATGCTTAACCAATTGAGCCACCCAGGTGCCCCAATATTTTCCAACTCTTTGAACATCTCACTAAGTTATTCCATTATTTTCTCCAGCCCAGTTAGTATCTTTGTGATTATTACTTTAAATTCTTTATCCGACATGTTGCTTATCTCTGTTTCATTTGATTCTTTTACTGGAGTTTTTTCTTGTTCTTTATTTTGGAGTATATTCCTCTGTCTCTTCATTTCAGTTGACTTTCTGGGTTTTTTTCTATGGATTAGGTAAAATTGCTACTTCTCCTAACTTGTACTGGTCTTATGTATGGTGTCTTCTATGTGGACTATGTGTGCTTGGTGACTTTTGCTGGCTGGCGGGAGCTGTGGCTGTGTATGCTATTTACTCTTTTAAACTATGGCATGTCTTCATTTGCCTTGCCATTCTCTTGCTATTCTGTCTTTGGTTGTTCAATAGCTATTCAGTCAGTCCTCAGTTCATCTTCAGGAGGTATTTTTCTGTTAATAGGTATAATTTGGCGTGTTCCCTGGGGATGTGAGTTCATAGCCTTCCTACATTGCCATCTTGAAACATATCTGTAGAAGTTAATTTTGTGAAAATACTGTGTAGCACAAAACTGCATGAAAAAGAGATTTGGTAAATTTTAGCTATTTTTATTCACCCATTCAACAAATAGTTATTACCTACTATGGTAAGTCTTGGAAATGCCCTCATGTTGTTGTTATTACTATTATTGGAGAAATAAAGCACTATTCAAGCAATAGTAGAAGAGGTATTGATTACTTATCTTGCGGGGAGAGGTCCCTAACTACTAAAACATATGCACACAATTTTCCACACAATGTTTAAACATGATTATAAAGAAACTGACAATTTTGCCTTATATTTGGTAGACAAGTATCAACTATATTACATATTACTTATATATATCATGTCATAGTCAGTAATAGTTATTATTAATATGTATTATCTATTATTATCTGTATTATCAGCTGTAGACTCAAAAAAGCTTTTCTACTTATTTAAAGAATAAGATTTGATCTCATTATGATATTAATTTGCCCAGGTTAACTATCTATTGTCTAACTTTCTGTTCCCATCTCTGTTAATATCTCTTTGCTATTGTCTCTTTCATTTTTGGGGAGCTGCTTATTTTTAACTTCGAAATCCTGATTCAGTTTTGTGCGATGTCAATTTACTCTTTATTTCTTAAAATGCAGAGTTTATTGTCTTAAACTCTGCTAAATTTAAGTGCCGTCCCAGGCAAATTATCATTTGATCAGATTTTTCATCTCTTCCTGTATAGAGATCCTGTTTTCTTGAATGTTATCAGAAACACAAAAAAGATGATTGCTAAAAGTTAGCTTTGTTTCTGTAGTTAAACCTTGCCAGACATGCTTCTCTTCTGAATAGTCACAGCTTTCTATCATACTCTTATGTTTTAGAATTTTTTTGTTTCTTCTTTTTTTTTGGCGGTAGTTATTTCTGTTGTTCTTTTCTTGATTCTTCATACTTACATGAGAAGAAAATGGCTCTCTTTGGTATACTTCGCAGTCTTCCTGGTTGATAATAGTCTCTTTCTCTCTAATTTGAACTTAGAAGAGGTGCTTACTGTGCATATCTGAGCCTAGTTTACAATGCTCAGGCCTTATTTGTGTGTCACAGCTCTCCTGGACAGAGCGGGTTTTAAGAATGATCTATTTCCCTGCACTTTAACACACTCGTTCTCCCCTCTGTCCCAAGTGTGTAAGGGACTATGGCACTGGAAGTCCATAGTGGCCACTCTTACGATCTTCAGTGTGCCCCTCAAAGGACTGAATGTCCCAAGATGCAGTCCNATATATGTATACATATATATATATATACATATATATATATGTATACATATATATATACGTATATATATATAAAAATATAAAATATATATATGTGAGTATATAAATATATAAAATATATATATATACGAGTATATATATATGAGGATAGAAGCTTAGATGGCTCTGGAACCTCAGAAAAATTACAGCGAAGATGCTCTCCTTCCCTTTTTGTTCCTTAGAGACCTTGTGTTTCTGAGGTAGATGATGGCAGTTCATGGTAGGGAGAAACCCTTGGTTCAGCCTCATAAGCTTTCAGTTAGTGGAAGCCGGGCTGTGGTGAGGGTGCAAGGCAGGTAACTGATCAATGCCCAGAGCTCACTGTACTCTGAATCTCTTCTGCCTTCTCAGGCTTTCATCGGTATTTCAAGTAGAATAGTTACTAGTTTTGGTTTTAACACAAGGTTATTTTCCAAATATGAAAATAATATATGTTTATTATATAGTATTGGGATAATATAGAAAAGGAGAGGGATGAAAAGTGCCTTTAGTTAATATGGTGCTGTGTACTTTAAAAATTTTGTTCAGTGAAGTAGATCTCATGTTAATTGTTCTTACCACTCACAGGCACATATAAAAGCAGGAGACACATGGAATGTTTTGGAGGCGATGGATATGTTTAAGGCCTTGAGTGTGCTGATGGTATCATGGGTACATGCATATGTGCAAACACAGAAAAATGTATACTTTGCTGAGTATACTTTTGAACATGTGCAATTTTTAAATATTAAATATACTTCAATAAATTTGAACGAACAAAACAAAATTAAAAACTAAAAGAAGTGCCTGAATTTCTATCTTGTGTCTTTTGGAGATCTATTTAATTCAGTTTGACTTCAGTTTTGAAGCTTTTCAAGAAAGTTTGTCCTGATTTACACAGCCCCTTTTCCCCCATAACCATGATAACTTATTGCAAGGTTGTTAGAATATTAGTTTTAATTAATATTAACAAAAGAGAAGACACTTAAAATCGAGCCACACAAAGAAAAGTATAATAAACTTTTTATTTATATAGTTTAATGTTTTTCTATACCTAATTTATTCATAGCTATGATCATTTAGAAATAATTTTTTATATAATTTTTTAAATAATTGTTCTATACATGTTTCATTTTGGGATAGATGATTTATAAGCATTATTTTGAGTAAAGCAAGCTGCATGGATTAGGAAACTTACCTGACATGTTCAAAGCTGTATCCTGAGGGTCAAGCATGATATCTAACATATAAGAGGGAATAAATAAGTATTTGCTGGGAAAAATTTATTGCACATTGTTCCATAATTTAGTTAGCCATTTACTAATTGTTGAACCTTTTGGTTGTTTCATATTTCCTATTAGTAATTTTCCATTGAACTCATTTGAGTAAAAGAGTTTCCTTCTGAATTTTGATTATAGTCCTTGATATAAACACTCAGCAGTATTTAATTCAGCACTAGTAAAGTTTTATTTTTCACAGTTGTTTTTTCTTCATGATCAGTCATTGTGATTTTTTTTTTTGGTAAATATAGTGGATTATCATATTATCAGATACTTCTAGTTATTGCGGATGTTAAGATAAATTATAAAGCCAGGTTTTAAAGTTTTGTAACTTGCATAAACTTCTTTTAGTTTTCCATTATAGTAATCAAAATTTGATTCTACTAGTTGAAATTAGATAAATGATATTTTATTCTTGGCTAAAAGAAGATCATTTTCAAAAATTAATTCCCAAGAGATATTTATTTGCTTTCTTGACATATTCTGAGTGAAGCATACAGTTGTGATAAAGGCTAACTGGGAATGTGGTTAATATCATTTTCAATATTTTTAATATAACACATGGGAGAAATGGAAGTATCTGTAAAATGTTATAGATATAAACAAATATCAATTTTTTTCCAACTTGAGGTTATATTTTTGCTATATGCTGGTTACTGCATAAGTATATAATTTACTTAAAGTTAGGGTATTGTTTTTCATTTATGTGAGCCACAGTCTCTCAGCTGTTAGAGAAAGGAGGTTTGTCAACATGAAGCCAAAATAAGTAATAATTTCATTTTGTAAACCAGTCAGTACCAGGAAAAATAATACCAAGCCCGTCAATAGATTTGTAAAGAAATTTTCTTTTTATACTTGAAGATGATATTTATGAACTAACATTAGTATATCAGACATGGGGATTTTTTTTTATTTGTAGTATCAGTGAAGATTTATGGTCATGCTTATTCATAAAATATCTGGCTAGAGTTAGAGATTCTGTCTATGGCCTTACAGAGGAAATCCATGAAACTTCACAGGTATTAAATCCAGCATTTTGCTGTTTATTAGTGCAGTACTCTGACTAACATAGAATATTAAAAAAATGGATGACAGACTTTTACATTTTTCAGACAGAAACTTTGGTGTAACTGTAGAGCCATAAGTCTTGGTAGATGTATTCCTTTGAAGTTTCTCTGTTGATATTTGCTAGAGGAAAACAGTTCTTCATGACTTGATTCTCACTCTGAAGTATTCTCACTCTTGTTAAGTGGCAGTTATTTCTCTGAAAAGATATCATAGTGAAAAAAAACTTAGGTATTTATATAGAGAGATACAAATTTAGACATTTAATTAGGAATGCCTATTTATTCAAGTATCTATAACAAGAGTACCAAAGACTATAGTGTTTCAAAGATCTCGTACAGCCTGATGTTCTCAGTGAGGGCTGCTCTGCTCTGGCTGGGCCAAGGCAGACTGGGCACCCCACAGGGTGACGAATCTCCTCTCTGGGATGTTGACTCTGAAGCTCTTCTAGGCAAGGTGGCATCTCCTCAGACTTTGTGGTTTGCAAGGCAGGAAGCTTTTTGGATCACTGGGAGCAGAGAGTACTGCCAGTGCCAATGCAGTCAGAGAGAAAGTCCTGACAATTTTGTTCTAATATACAGCATTTAGCAATCTGATGGTTTAGTTTTTTACAATATAAATTAGTAAAACTCTCCATACTGGGGAAAGTGGATTCTGACAAATATCTTAAAGATAGTGTCTGACATTTTTAGGATGGTAATTTCACCATTAGATTACTTCTATTTGTCTTTTATATGACCTATGAACTATATAAAGAAGGAGAACTTTTCCTTAATTAAAGTTTATCTTCCTGTGTTGATGGTGGCTAATGCTGTTGGACTTGATTATAGCATAACTCTCGCAGATGGTGTAGGTACTATTATGAGGTTTGAACGCTCTTCAGTGGATGACTTGTCTTTATTGCCCCTCCTTCCCCCCATTTTCAACTTAGACATTTAGGAATTACCAAATCAAGTAAGGCTTTTGGGAACAACTGTTGTTAAAGTGAATGCTCAAAAATAAAAAAATTGGGCAAGAGCACTAAAATAGCTGTGATGGTCTAAATAATTTCATGGCAGTGAAAATGAGTTATGTTTGCTTGACACTTGAAAACAAATAGTTCTTTAGTTTTAATCTATGAATTTCATCATAATTTTAGTCATCTTGCCCTCCTCGTCTGCATTAGTTACAGATTGCTACATAGCAAATTATCCTCCAATTTAGTGGTTTAAAGCAAACTCATTTCTTATTTCACAGTTTCTGTGAGTTAGGAATCCAGCCAACTTAGGCTGGACCCTCTGGCTCACAAGGCTGTGGAGAATGATATGGGGGTGGCAAGAGTGGTGGGAGACAGAAGGTACCATCTTTTATAACCTAATCTCAGAAGTGATATCCACTTTTGCTGTATTTTGTCAGAAGCGAGTTACTATTTCAATCAACATGCTCATGGAGGAGATCAAATAAGACAGGGATAGGTACCTGGGGGCAGGGATTTTGGGGTACCATCTTAGAAGGCTCACAGTCCTAACAATTGCCCATACCAGATGATAAATTGTTGATGCTCTAAACCTGATTTCATCCACTTTTCTGAAGGAAGCTCTCAGGGTCCTCTGGAATCCAACTCTGGGATTTTTGCTGTGTTGATATTTTAGATTTACATTTTCACTTTAGAAGGCTTGTTAAAATTTCAAGGGTAACTTATAAAAGACTTGAAATATAATATAAAATGTCAAAACTGAGAGAGAGATGCTGGGTGGCAGTATAGGGATTTGAACTCAGGACTACTTGACACTAGAGTTTATTTTTTGTGTTAGAACTACAGAAAGTAGTACAGAAAGCCCGAAACCAATATAATAGTTATGTTAAAGATCCCTCAGGACAGTCAATAGAATATCTAAATCAAGAGTTGAATGGCCTCAGACAAGTTTTTGTAGTATATAATATGTATATAATATTTTAATTGATCTTATAGTTTTTGTTTCAGGACTAAACTATGAGAGATTAATGATCACCTATGTAGCAGGTACTGTGTTGGGCACTGCTATCTTATATTATACTCACATATATCCTATAAGGATGAAGAACCATATTCTATGAGAATGAGGAAACAATTTACATATGAGGCAACTAAACCTTACAGAAGTTAAGAACTGGGCCAAATTTCTGAGGTTTTAGGCGTTAGATATGTAATCAAACAAAATATCATTAATCCTCCCAGTCTCCTAACCTCCACACCCACAAAGCTTATTTTATTTCCTGTATAATATGCTATCTCTTCAGAAAGGAGAAAGGAATGGGCAGAACAGAGAATCAATACTTTCTGAATATCTACCAGGTATTCTAAGCTCTTTATTTATGTTAACACATCTCCAAAGTCCTTATGAGGCAAATATTATTATTCTCACTTTAAGATCAGAAACCTATATGAATTTAGACCTTGTTTATGTATATCTAAAAGTTTAGAGTTAACTCAAAAGTTTTAAATCTATCTGGCCCCCTTTTATATACATTCTCATATATATAATACATGTATTAAAAACTATCAACATTAGCCCATGCCCTAAAGCACTTAAATGTCTTTTGAGCCGTTAAGAAAATCCTTTTTCTTTTTCTTTCTTTTTTTTTTTTTTAAATGTTTGTTTATTTTTGAGAGAGAGAGTGCAAGCTGCGGAGGGGCAGAGAGAGGGAGACACAGAATTCAAAGTGAGCTCCAGGCTCTGGCTGTCAGCACAGAGCCCAATACACTGCTCGAAATCATGGATTGTGAGATTATGAGCTGAAGTTGGAGGCTTAACCAACTAAGCCACCCAGGTGCCCCAAGAAAATGCTTTTTCTATAAACAGTATTCAGATATTCTTTACAAAGGGATAATACATGAATATGATATATAGTGATTCCTTGTTAATGCTGAGTATAGAAATGGAGCAAGCTAGTGTGGTGACTATGGCTGGCCTGCAGGGAAATGCTGAATAACCTGAATACCCAAGCCTCATAATATGTGCAAAAAATGAATCATCCTGAGGCAAAATTATGAGTTAAACAAAAATAACAGACTTCTGTCTATCTTTTAAATGATTTTCTCTACTCATAATGAGAAGCACAAAAGGAAACCAACTGATTATGTATCCTCCATGACTTTTTCTCAGCCAGTAGATGTAACCACCCCTAAGAATACACATCCATTCGATGAACTCTCATCATTCTTAGTTTCAAACAGTCAGTGCCTGATTTTCTCAGCCAGTCTGAATCTGTAAAGTCAACTGTTTTGTTCACAGTCAAGTTTGGTCTGACTGTGTGACTCATCCTTTTTAAAACTAGAAATAAGTTTGCTACTTTGTTCATAATGAATTTCTGATAAAAATATAAAAGTTATACCATTTGATTATTATATCAACATACTAAAATAAGCTCATTACATAAATAAAACTTGAAATAAGACATACAATAAATATATAACATAAGGTACAAAGTGAACAATATATATAACATGTGAAGATACATTAGTTTTTTAAGGGTTTTTTTTTTTTTTTGGTTGTTTTTCTATACTAGGAAGAATTGACTATTTCCTTTCCTTAAAAAATTGAACTCTTTTGAATGGCATTTGTCTTTGTTAGGGTTTCATGCATTTTACTGAGGGGTATGTTTTCTTTTTAAAATTAATTCACTATTATTTTCCTCTTCCTGCTCTAGTTAACGGAGTCATTTATAATTTTGTCAGATTTATTTATCTATCCAGGGCACCAAATTTATCCTCAAGTCATTCTTTTAAACAGCAATAGAGACCAAAAAAGAAAACATTAAAGGACTCAAGTACTCTTACAAAGAAACTGCCAGTTCAGTCAACAAAATTTCAACTTCCAGTAAAAACAGAAAACTCTCTGAGGTGTAGACCCCAATGGCTAAGAAAAGCCACAAGTTCAAGTTGACCTCGCCAAAAGCATTTATACTTTTAGCCAAGCTTATTAAAAACAAAATTCATTTTAAAGGGAGAAAAAACATGCTACTGGGTTTCATAACATCAAGATGACAGGCTACAAAAGGATTTTATTTTTAATAATATTGCCTACTGAACAGGACTTTAAATCTGTTTTTCTTTCAAGTTCGTCTGCTTCCCAGTTTCCAGCTACTCTTAGAATAGTCAGTCCACCCTTGTGACTAGAAAACAAAACATAAAATTTGACAGGACTTCATTTTCAGGAAGCATCCTTTTTTCTTATTAGTATTATAATGTAAGGTCTTTCCCATCCAATCGTAGGATGAAAGATAAACCAACATCAGATCAAATGCTTTAAAAAGACAACAGCTAACCAATGTTCTTTCACTTTATGAAAGTCTAAAATGGTTCAAACGCAGAGTCCAAACTATGGCTGTGTGCTTCTCTCAAAAAGCTAGCTTGCGTTGTTCTGTGTCAGGGGAAAAATGTTACTTTAAAGTTGTTTGCACTTAATAGGCTATGGCTGGCAGCTGGAGGACGCAAAGTCAGTGATAGCCAAAAAGGAAAAGGATTTGGCAGGACTTGTGAAATTCTCAGTCAGCACTGATGGTCTTGAAATAGAATTTTCTACAACAGTAAAAGCTGTGACCTTCATCACTCCAACGGCAATACACGTCAGGTGGAAATGTACCCAATTTTAACATTCTCTGTTCTGACCAGTAGCTAGTATTGAGGTGTCATTGCTAAAGAGAAAAATGGATGAAGGTTAGAATTTGGTGGCTCTGGATGGGCATTCAGAAGTTACATGGAGAAGGTGTTGAGATGTGATCTGAGCAGTCGGTTTGTGATAGATTATGAAGTCTTTATATACAGACTAGTATTTGTCTCATCATATAGAGAATTGGATGCCATGTTAAGTTGTATGTCTTAGCATGAAGAGTTGAGATCAGCCTTCTTGGAAAACATGGTTAAAGAATGAGGATATAAGAAGATGGGTGATCTTCTCCTTATCTCTTACTATAGGGTGACATTTCAGGTCTTCTGTCTTAGTAACATAAGAACAGGAAGAGAATTAATAATTCTGACCTATGTTGACAAAGACCTAGAAAAGTGAGAAATTAATTTTAGGTATCTATAAAAACATCCTGAGGATAAAGGCAGTTAAACAGAAGAATTGCTGAGGGATACTGAATTTCTTAGTTCATTTATTATTAAAAATAAAATATATTATTGACAAACCTTAATGGAGCACCTACTATGTAAATAAAGCTCTGGGCTAGTTGCTGCTAAAGGTTTGGATGGAAGTTTGAATGTTTCTCATGGCAGCAAATTCACTATTTCTAAGATCTTGAAGATCACACCTTTTCTTAAAATATTAAAACTGGCAACAGTTTTAGATTCTGTGTCTTAGATTCTATATGGTAAATGAGAAAGGAATTTTGGACTTTTTTTTTTTTTTTTTTTTAGGGAGGGGGGGTCACAG
>NW_027533010.1:3328118-3432899 GCF_008692635.1 Crocuta crocuta | reverse complement strand
AGGAGCGAGGTGTCACAGTTCAAGTTTGCTATATTGAGCCTTTAGAGACTTCTCTGAAATGTGGTTCCAAGAAACAGCACTACATGACCTCAGCATAAATCAGAGCAATTCTTTTAATTAGCATAAAGTTACAGAAATGTTTTTTAAATGGTTTAAGTTAAAGTTGAGTATATAAACTATTACTCTGTAGTAGAAAGATACATATATTACTACTTATTTCAAAGAAGAATAGTAGTCAAATATTATTGAAAAGTCAAGCCTGTATTTCACCTCCTTCTTTTATTTACACTAAACTATCCTTACATTTTATGGGGCAGTAGATGTTAAAAGAGGAAAGTTCTATGGGTTTTATGATGTGGCTATTGGGTGTGAAATATTTCAACTGTAGGATTCATAGGCCTTTGGATCACATATAATATTTCTCTACTTCTACTTAGAGACACAGAAAGAAGGTAAAGGAAACACATATGAGAGTGGGCAGGAAAAATGGATAGACCTATAGATATGGTTCCAGAATCTCAGTACATCTTTAAATACATCTGCTGCCATAATTGTCAATAGAAGTATCTCACATTGTATACCACATCTATTCTTTATAAAACATTTGCAATTATTTTTCTGACTATTGATATACAACTTACTTCTATAAAAAGAATCCTATTCTCTGAGGCCAAGAATGTTGTCTTTCTCATTTCCTGGTATATTTTGAGTACCTAGAATAATTTTTGACATGCTTTCAATATTCAGTAAGTATTTACTGAATAAGGCATTTAGAATGAGCAGAATCCCATAATAATTTTCTATAAATTAAATAGTTATTATTTAAAAAGTACATCTAGGCTTTCCATAATCTGCTTATTTTTAAAAAGTTATTTTATTTTTTAGTGGTTTATTTATTTTTGAGAGAGAGACAGAGAGCAAGCAGGGGAGGGGCAGAAAGAGGAGGAGACACAGAATCTGAAGCAGGCTTCAGGCTCTGAGCTGTCAGCACAGAGCCCATTGTGGGGCTGGAACCCATGGACTGTGAGATCATGACCTGGGCCAAAGTCAGAAGCTTAAAAAGAGGTTATAACTGGAGTGAAGGATTTTCTAAGGTCTGGCCTTTCTTATTTTCTGATTTTGATCAAATCTCTTCAAAATTAAGGAATGAAGAGCATTTGGGAACTTAATTTGTTTTAATTTTTATTTTTGAGAGAGAGTGTGGGGAAGATGGGGAGAGAGAGAAAGAGAGGGGGAATTTTAAACAGGTTTCACACCCAGTGTGGAGTCCAATGTGGGGCTCGATCCCATAACCCTGGGATCATATGACCTGAGCTGAGATCAAGAGTCAGACATTCAACCACCTGAACCACCCAAGCACCTGTGGGCAGGTAATTTTTTTTTTAAAGGTTGTGTAACAATTCTTAAGCTATTGCCTCTTTTCTTTAAGCCCACCCATATTATGACACTAGGACAGGGACTCTGCAAACCACATTTCTGCTTCCCTGGCTGGTTCTCTTCTAAGTTCAGCCTATAGGGGGTGCTAGCCCAAGAAGAGAAGCTGCTTCTTCATTACATCCTATTACTGTCAGTGCACATCTACTTCACATGCACTTTTTTTTCTGCTCCCTGTTATTGTGAGCATCACTCTGGTAACACTTCTGCATCTTGGCGGTGGCAGTGCCTTCCCAGAGCAGCACGTGACTATGATTTACAGTTTATCCAACACCTATAACACCAACCTTTAAATGTTTAGGGTCACCAGCATCACATCACCCCTGCAGTCTCCTTTCTCAGAAGTCTGAATTTCAGCTCCAAGGGCCTCTCTTCCAGTCTTCTAAATTTTAATCATTCTAACCTCTCGCCTTTAGTATTCCTTCAGCCCAAGGCAGGGGGAGTTTCCTCCTATAGTTGTCCCCTCCATAACACCTAACTGGTCCCTTTTTACTCTTTGACTTTTTCAGTTAACAGCTTTGTAACTCGTTAACGCTTCTTTTTATTAAATTCTCTCTGTCCAAATAACTGTGACAGGTTGTTTTACCAAGTCTCTCTCTATGATTTCTTTATTTTGTATATGCTACTTGATTAAATGCAAACAAAGAATCAATTTAAAAAGTGTCAAGAGACTTGATGTAAGCAAAATTCTAAAATCAGTCATTGCCCTGAACACTTCCACCATCTTCCCTGGCCCTTGGTTCTGGCTTCATTCTATCTTTTTCTTCCTTTCTCCTCCTCCTTTTATGCCCTTCCCTCTGGGTATTGTTTCCCTCAGTCCTTCATCTTCTTATCTTGCAGATTCTCTTACCTTCTTGTCAATAACCCAGTACCTTCATCATCTTCTCTTTTACTATTGAAGAGACAGTGAGCTCAATTCTTCCTCCTAAACAAATCAGACACAAGTTAGACCCTTTACCCCATGGAAAACAGAGAGAGAACATAGTCCTTATATGTTTCAACAAGAGAAAATGAGAAACTGAACATCTGTTTCCAACACTGGAGAAGGTATTATTTTTGTTTAGGGTGCTTTGACTTATATTTCAATGACACTCTTGCGACCATCTGGTTAGTTTACAGCTACTGATATATTCCCTTTCTCTTTTCTTCTACCTTTGGTAGCAGATACAAGAGGGCAATATTACACCCTACCAAAGAAGTGGGAGAAACTGTGGCTGGATGAGCCCCTCGTATAAATCTCACAGATGGATCCATATTTGCTCCGCCACACTGCCAGAATCATGCTCCGATCTTAGTTGCTTGGTTCCCATAGAGCCTTCTTACTGCTTAATGAGTGTCTAGATGCCCATTCCTTTTCACCACCTAGAAATGAGAGTTTTTCTTTTATATCACAACTCCTATGGGTTTTATTCTCAGCAAGCTTTCCCATAGGAATAATTTGCTTTTCTAATCTGTTCGAAGGTGTCAACAGTTTTATATATTAATTTTTCTAAGGATATTTGTATTTGAAAAGAGTACACCCAGAAGCCTCCTGTTTAATGTGAATGTTAAGAAATTGTAAGAGGTGAATTGGGACCATAAAACCGGGACTGGTTTGGTATAGTTTTCAGAGAAGATATTTCTTCATCCTCAAATCAATCAACTTAAGAGGGAAACCAAGCTAGACCAGACTTCTACTCCTGGAATGCAGCTTTATGGGTCAGAAAGTTTAAACATCCTATAGCTATATAAATAAAGATGAAATAACATGCTTTTGCATCTTACCAGAGATACATTTCAAAAGAGAATAACAATATAAGAAAAATAGTCTGTACCCTTATTATGGTAGAGTGTAAATCAGTGTAAGGTGAATTTATTTTTGTTATGCTAATTGCCAAGAATTCATGGTCTCAGCCAAGAACAGTTTGGTTTTCATTTACTTTCAGACAAAATTTGAAAAATAAAAGTTTGGTGGTGTAGCAGAAGAGGGCTAGAAATAAAATAGAAACTAGTATTATGCTTTTGGGGTGGTGTTTACCATGAGTATTACTTACTAATATGGGCTATTTTTTAATTTTGAGAAAAAGCCTATATCTAAACATAAAATAGGTTATAAGAGTATTATTAAAACATTCCTTGCATACACTTCCTCATACACTCATGTAGACTTACAAGGGCTTCACAAACTGTTAGACTACTGACTCTTACAGTTCTTATTTGAATCTTGCCATGGTTTTATTTCTGAAAAATGTTCTCTTTCTCCTGATACTGTGTATTAGGACATGATCTGAAGACCATGAAAGGAAAAGACAGGGACTGACCTTGACACCAATTTCATACTTTCCTCACCTGGCAGAATCTTTTGACATCTAGGCTACAAATGTAGAAAAATGAGCTATCTTCAAACTCCTTGGAGGGCTCATGGATGGTTTTCTTAAAAGTTTAGTTGGTGTTTCCTAGGCACTCATCCTAAGCTATAGTGGGAGAAAGATAGTTCTCTCTCTTTCAGAATGCCTTCTGAAGTCTGGGTAGCTTGTATGAGAAACAAGACATAAAATGCAAGGTGTTGAAATGTAAGTGCTATGGATAATAAATGAAGGCCGATGACAGCATAGGAAGACCTGCATTTTCTGATGAGAGATCTCTGCTCTTCAGAGGAACGGTTTCTGTTGTGTGCATGAACACACATATACGTTTAAAATTCCAGAAAAGAAGCTGAACATCTGGTCACTTTAGTCTAGTATTTCTTAATTTATAAGGATATGAAAATTTTAACATCTCATATCAGAAAGTTGTCAATCTGCGCTAAGCTTCTCATTCTCTTTGACTGAACAGTTTTCTTGTGACTATGGTATGAAACTATTATTATAGCAGTTGCATTCGTGGCTGACTCATTAGAAAAACACATCTCTAAGCTGAAAATGTAGTCCATTTATGACCTGAAGACTAGCATTCAGGTCACAAAACCCATTGCTGTTGTTGTAGCATAATTCAAGATCCTGTGAAATATGTATATGGTCTACACAGCCTAAAAAGAAGCTTTCCTAAAAATAACAAATAAAATTTTGAAAAGTTTTCAGAATCTTTAATAGCTTTTGTGGTTTCAGTATTCCAACACATCTTCCTTGAGTTAACTTTGACCTACTCTTTCTTTTTCAAATAGAGAGAATATGTTAAACTGCATTAGAAGTAGAATATAAATGCAGACTCTCCTTCACCAACCTCCAAATTTCTCAGTGGGTTATTTTGCTCTGCATATTTTAGTCATGTTCAGTTGGTATGGTAGAGAAGTCAAAGAATACTAGAAAGTCAGGAAACTAACATAGCTACTGGCTAAAATATGTCATATCTCTGGACCTGTCTTATCAGCTGTAATTGAAAATGACAGAATTGAGAATGTATCTATTCCCTCCTATTTCTAAATATTAAGATTCTATCTGCAGTGTTTGTTATTTAACTCTTTTATTATAAAGATAACAAATACTCAAAATTTAAACAATAGGGAAAATATATAGAAGATATTAAAAGATCCACTTTAAATTCCATTATCTTTAAGAAAGCACTATCAAGGGGTGCCTGGGCGGTTCCGGCAAGTTAAACATCTGACTCTTGATTTTGGCTCAGGTCATGATCATATGGTTAGTAGGACTGAGCCCCATGTCAGGCTCTGCACTGACAGCATGGAGCCTGCTTGGGATTATCTCTCTTCCTTTCCCACTCATCCACTCATGCTCTGTCTCTTTCTTTCAAAACAAATAAATTAATTAAATAACAGAAGCACAGTCAACATTTTGTAAATGGCTTGTCAGATTTTTCTTTAAAAGCAAACATGTAACTTCATACGTGTAAGAGTATACTATGTAATATGTTGTTCTCATACTTTTCGAACTTAAAAATAAGTCAAAAGAACTTTCCATATTGATGTATATACATCTACATAATCCTTTTTAAAAAACAAAAATAGTTCCATTGAATGGATGCACTAAAATTACTTAATGTCTCTTGATTGACAATTAGGTTCTTCTGAGATTTTTATATCATAAACCTCACTGTGATAAATTTTCTTGAGCTTATGGTTTTCCACATGTTTGTGCATGACTGATTTTGTTCCTGTGGAATACTTAAAAGAGAAATCACCAGGTAAAATATATGCACGCTTTTAGTGTATGTTACTAAATTGCCTACCATAGGGTTGAATAACTTAATATTCTGACTAGCCACGTATGAAAATGTGATTTTCTTCATCTTTACCATCACTGAATAAATTATTAGCATCGTATTGAGAATTGATAATCTTCCAACATAATAATTCATTGTTTTCTTACTTGTATTTTATTTAATATTAGTGAAGGTGAGCACTGACTTTTAAAGAGTCACTGTAGTTATTGGTGTTTGATAAATCTTTTGCAGAGATTTCCCCTAAGACTTTAAATTGTCTTACAACATTGTTTATGGTGTGAGTTTTCATTGCTTATTATTTTTTTTAATTAAAAAAATTTTTTTTGGTTTGGATAAAAAACAAAAAGCTGAGCCTATGACATTTCAGGCAAATATTTGATTGTGAATAGGATTGGTGCCCAAATACAAAATGATAATGAAGTGAGATTTCCTTGGGGTATCCTGCTTGCAATCTAATACTCCTTGGGAACATGGTGGTGATATGTATATGGACAATGATTTGAGAATTTGAGAACTGAACTGAGTTCCTGGCCATTTGAGATGCACAAGCTCATGCAAAGAGAATCTCCAAAAATCAACTTGACTCACTTTGTATGTTTGTCTGGTTGCTGTGTACTGTTTGGTTTTTATCATCTATGAATAGTGCTCAGCCAAGAAGTTCAGACTTCTTGAATAGCATTAAATGAATTAAAATGATTAATCCAAGTCTGAAAGAATAAGAGGTCAGTAACTGTCTCTTTATTTCCATTAGCAAATAACCTGGTAAAATTTTTGATAAGTAGAAAAAAAAATACTTCCTACAACAAAATAAAAGCATCTAGTCAAGCTTCTGTAAATCAGGTATGCTTCTCACTGTGTACTTTTTTTTTTTTTTACAATATAGCTTTTCAAACCACTGTTGTTTTTTTTAATCCTATATATAAATACTTATGTTATATGAGAAACATTGGAGTGTAGCAAAAATAGAATTGAATTGAGATCAGGCTCATACTTCTAATTTTTGCCAATGACATGCTGTAATTTTGGAGAAAGGCCAGAATTTCTATATTGGTCAATCTGTCCACTTTTCTTTCTTCTTCCTTTTTTTTTTCCCCCACTGCAGACCAGGCCATTTTATGCCATCCAGATTGTCCTGAAGTCCTTTGGGGATTTATAAGAGCCAAATCATCATTTTTATTTGATCAGAACGGAAGACACTTTACAAACAGTTAGATGTATGTAGATGATCTTGGGGAAGGAGAATTTTCATTCTCCCCATTTCTGCTGTGACAGACTTTGTTTCTCCTCTAGCCTTCAACACTTTATTCACTGCTCCTTTCCTCAACCAGGGAGCTCACCTTGCTCTTCAAATAAAAAGACTAAGCCTGTCCTTCACTGCTTCTCATCCTCAGGTCATTCTGTTTCCTTCTACCACTATAGATGCCTCTTCGAATTTCTCTTATCTCGGAAGAAGACTCTTCAAGGTGCTACCTCCCTCCTCTGGCACAAACAAATGAGGTATCTTGCTCCACGCTTGTCCCTTCCATCTCAGTTCCACTTCTCGCTCCTCTGGTTTCACTAACTCACATCTCTCCATCTTAAGGAAAGTCTTTACTTGACCTTACTGCTACTCTTTCTTCCAGTCAATGTCTGTCTGCTTTATTTTTGTCACAGATATCTCCCTATGCTGCTTCCCCATCGTCACTTTGGTCTTCACCTCTGAAACACGGTTTACATCCCACTCACTTACTGAAGAAGCTCTTTCAAAAGGCACCATCTTTGTTGTCAAACACAATGACAAATGCAGTCTCCTTGACCTTTTTGCAGTTTTTGACACTATTCACTGTATTTCCTTCTCGAAACACAGTATTTCTTTGTCTTTAGTGAAATGACACTCTACTAGTCCTTTTTCATTTACTTACTTCTGTCCTTTTATTCAGTGAATTTTAATTCATTTCTCTTTCCCTTTCTATCTATTCTGTCAGTCACCATGTAATTACCATCAAAGAATCAGGGGTCAAAACCAGATATACTGTCCATTGGTGATATTACTTTGGAAAGGTTGCTGAATTTGTCTATTATTTTCTTCTGTATAGCATGAAGACAAAATGCCCTACTTGAAAAGAGACAGGATTAAATAAGAATCTATATAAAGGCATCTAGCAGAATACTTGGCCAGGGCTAATACTAACTCAGGTGAATCATTCATGTTCGATCTTTCATCATTCCAACCCTGTAGCTTTTCTTTTCTGGCCACCTATAGTTTAGGAAAACATATACTACACAATTTAATATTTAATTATACATTATCTTTTATCAGTAACTGTTGTTTCTTGTTAGTTTGTTACTAATTACAAGTAGGCCTACTCTCCAACAATCCCACAATATGCCTCTCAGCACTCATATATGGATCAGTTTTTAATAGATAATAGATATTTGTGAATTAATTAACCTGAGACTTTCACCTTGACTTGCTCTGAATTTATAGCAAATGGTCCAGAAAACTGAACATACAGTTAAATCATTCTTTGTAGGTAGGGTAGTCTGAAAGGCTTCCAAAGAAAATAATTTCTAAGTTGAAACCTAAGAATCCATTTCAGACAATAAAAATAGCATTAACATACTCTTCGTAATTGTGTTTTAAAAAGAATGCATATCATTTGCTTTGAAATAAATTTCAAATGTCTTCACTCCTTTGCCTTCACTCCTTCTCTACTCTCCCTCCACACCCCCAGATTTTGGAACTGTGGTACTTTAAACTGGGTTTCTAGTTAAGAGATGTTATAAAGACTAATTTAATTTTAGCAATCAAAAGCAAATATGAAAAAAATGAATGGTCAATTCAAATAGAGTTTTACTCTTTTAATCATAGAAAGGTGATAGAAAGGTTCAAACTTAACTACTCTATATTAGAAGCTAAGAAATAGCACACAACAAAGAGGAAAATACCAAAATGAAAATTCAAACGGTGCAGTATCAAAACTGGGTAGTCAAAAATTGTCCAAGTCTGAAAGTTACACATATGCTCCCATGACCAGTGTGAAGCAAAGGAAATATTTTATGACTGCAAAACGTCACACCAAAGAACATTTATCCTGCCCGGATTGATTGTGTGTCCAAAAGGCTTATGGTTACTTTCTTTTCTTCATGAACGAGTTTATTCAAAGTGAAGATAATATCTATACCTCTGAGGGGGATGGAGAAAAAAACAAAGATGCGATATGCAGAGTCCCCTGACCTTCTTGGAAAAAAGTAGTTGTATATTTCTTATGAATAACAAGGTGCCCCCAAAAGGGTAAATATTCAAATCAATGAATTTTGTGTTGTGCCCAATTTCCTGTTTAGAGAGAAGGGAAAATGTCTCCCTTCCATTTCCCTACTGCACAATAAAATTAAAGCAAATAGAAAAGAGAATTCAGCTTATCAAAATTCCCCATTGGGAAACCAATGGCTCCCATTTTACACACTATTTGTAATTAGCTTTAGGGTCTCTCACCTAATTCTTTCCTTTGAATTAATTAAAGTATGTTTGAAGGTGACAGACATTTCAAAATTCCCTGTAATCTAACAGGAAGAGCTTTTTTCTTTTTCATTCTTTTTTTACCTCCATAACTATAGAAGCTCCAAGCTCCAAAGATATTACCACAATGCTGCAAGGTTGTTTACCTTCGCTCCTTCACAAAAGATAATCCAACAAATTACATTAATTATAAACCAATATGTTCCGTTCAATTCCCATATGAGCCAGACCTGGGGATGAGCATCTGCTCTTATTTTCTGAGCTCGGTTTTGAGGACAAGTTTCACAACAATGCTCAATCCATAATTAACAGAAAAATTAAAGATGCAACATCCCGACATCCTGGTTTTTGAAGCAGTATGTTTAAAAATATACATCCTACTGCTGGCAAGCTTTTTTCTTCCAAGCTCAGAAATGGTCTATTGTTATCCCTGACATGTTTTTGTTTGTTTAAAATATTTACATTTATTTTGGACTTAAAATAAACATGCAAATATTTTCTACAAAAAGAACAAGCAACAATTTCTCACTGTGACAATTTTTTAAAATCTTGAGATTTCTTCTTTCCTTGGTTAATTTTCTGCCCTTCTTCAAAAATGAAACTTTTTGTGCATTAGCATGTTGTTTCATGGTGGGTGAAATAGAAATGGGCAAAAATTTATTTAAGATATTTGTTTTCTTTTTTTCCCATTTGGTCCATAAAAAGAAATACTAGTAGATTGTACCAGATACTCATATATCTACACATATATTTAGTGCATACATCTTTTATTCTATTCAGGGAAATCCCAGTTAAGCAGTTGGTGGTAAACAAATATTTAAAATATCTGCATTATAGATACCTAATTCATATATAGCATCCATATGTGATTTCATATAAATAGGCATGCCGTTTAAATACACCCACATACCATACACAAAGTGAATGGAGAGTAGGACAGCGAATGAGCTTCTCTTTTTTCTGTTCACATGTGCAATACCTGAGTCTGATATAGAGATCAACATTCTTTACATAATCATTCTGAGATCCTGAGAAGAAAGGAGTAACAAAACTGTTACAGGATTGTTTACCACAATACCCGGGATTCGTTGTCTCGCCGCTTAGAAGAATGAAGAGGTGGACACAAAATGAGCAGCAGGCAAAAGCTGATGACAGTATGAGATTAGAAAGTAAGGGTGGTGGGAAAGCTCTCTTTACAGAGAGGGGACATTCCAAAGTGAATGCCCCAGGACTCCAGCGGAGGATCCTTGTTGTATGAGGTTGTGGTCAGCCCTTCCCCCTCCCTTCCCCCTTGTTCCTCTCAGATTCTACCCTTATTGCCTGATAGCTCTAGGTGTTGGGTTGTCCATTCCTGATTGGGTCGGTTCCATTGTATGAGGGGTGGTCAATGGCCATACCAGTTCCTTGTGGGTCATAGGTTTTATGGTCTATTTATTTTTAGTCAGGTCTGTTGTCAAATTCTTGAAGGAAACCTGAAGGGAGTCACCTCAGGGGGTTTGCTTTGGTCAGACACTCCCAGCATTGTTCCAAAATATGTCTTTCCCCACTCAAGGACCTCAGGTCCTAATCCTTTCCCTCTCCGCCTACTTTATCCTGTTCCCCACCCCCATCATAAAATGAGGATGATTTCTATGTACCTTTGAAGTGCTTTGTTGTTGTTTATGTTTATTGCATATTCAGTCACTAAGGAAAAGTCATTTTGAATTATTGAACTTCGTCTGCTGATCTTCAAATTATTCTCAACACTACCTATTTGCACCTAGAAATTCTTGTCAAGATGAGATTGACTTTTATCATTGAATTCGTGTTGTTATTGAGGAGAGGCAGATATGGTACAAGATTTTCGGTTCTTTGACAGGAAGACCAGAGAACCCTTGTGATGGTTCCACAGAAGACTGTGTGACAGGAACACACTGGTCTAGAGTCTAGATGCTGAGGACTCCTGCTCTGATCTCTCACATTCTTGATGCACAGAAAGTTTATCAGCAGGAGTTTAGAGAGGGCAGCTGGCTCCAGCTTCACATTCACAAAGAACCTGTGATTTCTAGGTTGAGTTTCTTCCAGAAGAAGTTTTACATATGTTAATGAACAAGACTGAAAGAAAAAGGTAGTAATTAAGATGCTTTCAAATGCAAATAAAAGAAAACCTCACCAAGTTGTGTAAGACTTTAGGAAATATGGTTGTTAGATTAATAAAATAGTCACAAGCTGGAAGTTCTAGTGGGTCAATAAAGTCACTGAGGACAGATCCACACTTTCTTGATTTTTAAAACTGCCATCATTAACACTTGGTTTTGTTCTTAGTATTACCACCTCATTATTTCAAAATGGCTGTCACATCCAGGCATTATATCCTTATCTAACATGATCCAAAGTGACAAGAGACCAAAGGTAGAAAAACCTTTACCTCCTTGGAGGATTTCCTTTTTTAGGAAAAAGTTAATTTCCCTTAAGGTCTCTTTGGCCAGAATTGGGTACCATATCACCTCTAAACCAATAATAAAAGAGAATAATACTATAATGCTACTAAACCAATAACAATTCCTTCCCATTTTTTTTCTCAGACTGGGAACATTGCTGTCAATGGAGAAATTGCTATCACATAGTAAATAAGAGTTTGCTTGCCACCAGAATCTGTCATACAACTTAACACATGTAAGCGTTCTATTTGGAGTATGCTATATATATGTATGTATATACACACACACACACACACATTCTTTCTCTATGTCTCTCATACACACACTCCTTCACTTATAACACCACAATTATTTTGCATTGTATGTCTTGTATTAATAATGTTTATTTGTTAAAACCATTGAAAATATTACATATTTGTTAACATGTTTTGACATTTATTTTTCTACTTCTTTTGAAAATAAGGAATGGTATAAGCCTCTCTCAGTCTTGGGGAGATACTGGAGATAGTTTACCAGCTGTGTGACCATAAGCATTGTTACTTAATGTCTCTGTACCTCAAAACTGGAAGAAATTGGAATAAAATTTCTGGGCTACCTAATTGACTCCTACTTCATGGGAAGGATTCAGTTTATAAATTAGATGAAACTTCTTTGGGAATAACAACACTGTCATCTATCTCATACTTTTAGCATTAGATGCTGAACTAAAGTGCAAAGATAGATGAGGAAACTTGCTGTGAATCCTAGGTCTTAGTGGGTCACCATGGGGATTTCTGTTGAAGGAGTAGAAAGCCCACTGATTCCACTTATTCTACCCTGCCTAGTCAACCACAATATGCCTCAAAAGGAAAAACATCCAACTAGTGACCCAGCTGTCTTGCAGGGTAGGCTGACCCTTTCAGGAGACACTTCTAAAACATCACGTTATTCAATTTATTATTGTCTTGTAGGGATTGAGTTGACCCTGTAGAAACTGAAGTTAAGGCTTTGTGAGTCCCAGGTTTCTGTGATTTATCTACTCTGCCAACTCTTTAGTGAAGTTTATCAGCACAAGTCATGATTTTGAATGGGGTCACACCCAATTCCACAGATGCTAGAAACACTCAGTTTGTAATTCTTACCATCACATTAGTAAACAAGCCTTGTACCTTGTCTGGTCCAGATGCTCTCACATATGGGATATGATTGGCTTAAACCTCTGATGTGGCTGTGGACATACTACATTCAGGTGAGGACTCAGTATCTCTTTTCTTTAGTTTACAATTATTTATTGAGTGTTGTCATTGGCCTGAGTTTTTGATGGATTTATAATAACATAGACATATAACCACACATGTAAGGAGTTCAAAATTGAGATGAGACAAAATCTATAGGTTTAAAATTATTTTTACAGAACTTATACTATGTTATAATTATGTCCTTGTGTCTCCTAAGTATCAGCAAATTGTTTGTTTTTTTAAAGACTTAGTTTAGGTTCACAGCAAAATCAGTAGGAGAGTACAGAGATTCCCATAAAACTCCTGCCCTGACACATGCATAGGCTTCCCCATTATCAACAATTCCCATCAGAGTGGTACAGTTATTATAATCCCAAGAACCTACATTGACACATCATTATCACCCCAAACCCATAGTTTACATTAGAATTCACTCTTGGTGTTGTATATTCTATGGGTTTGGACAAATCTATAATGTTGTNATGGCAGTATTTTTCCTGCCCTAAAAATCCTGTTTTCTGCCTCTACATCTCCCCCACCCCAACTCCTGGAATAACTAATCTTCTTATTGTCTCCATAATTTTCCTTTTTCCAGAATGTCATATAGTTAGAATTATATAGAATATAGCCTTCTTAGATAGACTTCTTTCACTTAGTAATATATATTTAGGTTTCTTCCATGTCTTCTCATGGCTTGATAGCATTTCTTTTTAGCTCTGAAAATATTCCATTGTCTGGATATACCATAGTTTGTTTATCAGTCCATCTACTGAAAGATATCTTGATTGCTTCCGAGTTTTGGTGATTATGAATAAAGCTGCTATAAACACCTGTGTGCGGATTTTTGTGTGGACATGAGTTTTCAACTTCTTTGGGTAAATACCAAGGAGTACAGTTGTTAGATTGTGTAGTTACGAGTATGCTTGGTTTTGTAAGAAATTGCCAAACTGTTTTCCATAGTAGCTGTACTATTTTGCATTCCCACCAGCCGTGAATGAGAGTTCCCATTGCTTCATATCCTTATCAGCATTTGATGTTGTCAGCCTCCCAGATTTGGGTCATTCTAATAGGTATCTCATTGCACTGGTATCTCATTGTTTTAGTTTGCATTTTACTGATGGCATATGATGTGAAGCATCCTTTCATATATTTATTTGCCATCTGAAGTATCTGTTAAATTGTCCAGTTTTTTAATCTAGTCACTTGTTTTCTTATTTTTGAATAATAAGAGTATTTAACATATTTTGGTAACAGTCCTTTATCAGATGTGTCTTATGAAAATATTTTCACCTTGTGTATAGCTTATCTTCTCATTCTCTTGACATTGTTTCTCACAGGGCAGAAGTTTTTCATTTTAATGCAGTTCACCCTACTAATTATTTCTTTGATGGAAAATGTCTTTAGTATAGTGTCTTAAAAGTCATCATCATATTGAGTCATCTAGGGTTTCCCCTATGCTATCTATTAGGAATTTTATAGTTTTGTGTTTTATATTTAGGTCTGTGATCCATTTTGAATTAATGTGAATGTAAGGCCTGTGTCTAGATTCATTTTTGCATGTGGATGTCCAGTTATTCCAGCACTATTTGTTGAAAAGACTGTCTTTGCTCCATTGTATTGTCTTCGTTCCTTTGTCAAATATCAGTTGATTATATTTATGTGCGTTTCGTTTTGGGCTCTCTTCTGTTCTACTTGTCTATTCTTTCTCTAAATATCGTACTTTCTTGTTACTGTATCTTTTTAAAAAATTATTTATTTTTTAGAGAGAGAGGACAAGTAGGGGAAGAGCAGAGAGAGACAGAGACAGAGACAGAGAATCCCAAGCAGGTTCCATGCTATTAGTGCAGTGCCTGATGTGGGGCCCAAACTCATGAACCAGGAGATCACAACCTGAGCTGAAAGCAAGAATCAGACACTTAACTGACTGAGCCACCAGGCACCCCCTTGTTACTGTAACTTTTTGAAAAGTCATGATATTGAGTAGTGTCAGTCCTCCAACTTTGTTCTTCTCCTTCAGTCTTGTGTTGGATATTGTGAGTCTTTGGCTTCTCCCTCTAAACTTTAGAATCAGTTTGTCCATATCCACACAGTAACTCGCTGGGATTTTGAGTGGAGTAACTATAAGTATTTTACAAATGGGCATATATATATCTTCTGTTCCTCTCTGGATTCCATGTGTGTTGCTGGTGACTGATATATAGCAATTGCTCCATACGTACTTAATGAGTAATTGAACTTATTGTGATATAGTCAGAAAATTAAGTAAGTCAAATAAGTAAGATGCTGGACAAGTTCAGTTAAGTAATTCAAAAAGATTCCTTCAAAGGCTGAAAGAGGTTAGGAGAGAGGTTGAAATCAAATTTGGGTGGATATGGGTAAAAATAACAGTAAGGTGGAAATGATGGGGCAGCATTTTAAGAATCAGAAATGGTCACTTAAAAATACCCAGAAATGAGAAGCATTATCTTAGAAGCACCATTAAGACTATATTGAAGGGAATTCCCCATCCCACCCCACCCCCTGCAAAGCTATAACCTTATTTTCGTTACTTAGTTTTACCGCACCAGGAGAGAAGCAGGTGAGCACTCATAGCTCATTTGCATGTTTGTAGTATAAAAAGCAATTTTTTAAAAGATCTCTAAGGATGGGGAATGGGAGAACATACAAACTCAGAAATTAGAAGCCTCAAGAGTTTTCACTTCATCTTTACACAACATGATGTTTTGGTTAGGGTTGTTTGGCAGAAAACAGATTACGAGAGGTCTTAAAAGCTGAAGAATTTTTTCTCCTCTAAAATTTCTTTCTAGAAAAATGAATATCCTTTGTGCCTTGTGGATGTCCTGGGCATTTTATTAGGAATCTCAGTTCTCCCTGCGTTATTTTCAGATGCTTTAGCTTTGGCTAAAATTTCCTACTTAGACAATTGTATTTTTCTGGGACTCTAACACATCCTTGTTCTTTAAATCTCATGGAAACCAGCTGATGACACAATGAGTTAAAGGTTCTTAGCACTCCAGGCCCTTTTCCATTTACTCTGCGTTAGGGTTATATTCAGAACCACTAACTGTAGATCCAGCCAAGTACTAGGGAAGAGACTCCTTCCCTCTCTACTTTTACTTTGTGATAATTATGTCCTGAGCAGCAGTAGGCCCAGGTTAGGATGGGAGAGCAAGATGGGAGAGTTCTAAAGGACTTCTGATGGGTTCTCAGTGCATCAGTACATCCTTACTGCTCATGTGATGGGTAAAAACCTCCTTTTCCTAAGGGCAGCTTTTGTTTTTCTCTTCTTCCATTTTATTTTTACTTTCTTTCAAAAGGAAGTCCATCTAAACAGGAAAACAGGAGAAAAGTTTAATATGGTTCTAGAAAGTGTTCACTGAATATTCACCCAGCTGAATATTTCTACCATGCCTATAACCTATGAAAGTCTCTTTAAAATGGTTATTTGTCTACATGCCAATTCTTATTTTAATTACTAAGTAATTTTCATAAAACAACAGATCAGTGGCAAAAAGATGTGTATAAGGGAGGGGTGTATGAAAATGACTCATATATGAAAATGTCCACTGGAAAAAATGGGTGAATGTTTTCTATATAAAAAATAGAAATGGGTGCCTGGGTGGCTCAGTCAGTTGATCATCCAACTTTGGCTCAGGTCACGATCTTACCATTGGGGAGTCTGAGCCCTGCGTCAGGCTCTGTGCCAACAGCTCAGAGCCTGGAGCCTGCTTCTGATTCTGTGTGTCCCTCTCTCTCTGCCCCTCCCCCACTTACACTAGGTCTCTCTCTCTCTCTCTGTGTCTCTCAGAAATTAAAAAAAAAATTTTAGGGGTGCCTGGGTGGCTTAGTCAGTTAAGTGTGGGACTCTTGATCTTAGCTCAGGTCTTGATCTTAGTGCTGTGAGTTCAGGTCCCATGTTGGGTGTGAGACCTACTTGAAAAAAAAAAGAGTTAAAAGATATTTCATATCAGAGCATCAAAAATACAATTCATTTTTTTAAAAAAATCTAATTTTCATCTATCTTTTCAGGGATTTTTTTGTGAGGGCATAAGATAAGGAGGCATTCACACTTGTAATTTTATACTTTTTTTTTGGTCACCTGCTTTAAAGAGAGAAATTTCCTCCCATGTAGAGACCTGATTCTAGGAACTTGGGACTGACCTAGCAGAAGCCTATATTTCACCTCACGCAGTTGCAGGCTTTCTTAAGAGAACAAGGATTCTTAAGCTGAGAACCATTCCTTTAGGAGCTTCCCAGTTCTCAGGTTAAGGACCTGACCCCTAAACATGCTCAAAAATGCTTCAGGGCTTGAAGAGGAGCTTGTGTTTATCTGGATTAGAGCTGTGGATAATTACTCAGAAAATTTAAAGAATGTATTAATTCATTTAAAATAAAGTAATCCATTAGATATTCATATAAATAAGTTTTATGAAAAGCTGCATTTTTCAAACATGAATATAGAAGAATGGCAATGTTTGGCTTTTTTCCCCTCTTTATTGTCCAGCTTAATAGAAGTGAACTGGATTTTATATCTGCTTCTGTGTTCACACTGTTGTAATACATGGTTTTTGTTGAAGAAAAACTGGACTTATACAATTACATGTATAGCTTTTCTGATAATAGTGAATATTCTGTTTTGCTATAATAGCAGAATAACTGAAAAAGTGGTAGTTTAGTAAAGGTAGCAGCAGTATGTGATTTAAACCATTACCAATCAACGTTTAGAATTCTGTTACATTAGAATAGATTAGTTTACCTTACTTCAAATGCATCTTTTACCATGCATAATTTTATGTCATTATATATTGGTCATTTGAAAGGCATTGGTTTACTAAGTTATGCAGGTCTTCTAAATGTTGACATATTTCATTATATAGTCTTTACAAAAAAATAACATTTGTTAGCATTACATCTCATCAGAAAAGTCTTCAGGTATTGAGAATTGATCAAGCTCGTAGCAGCATATGTAAGTTTTCTAAAATTTTTATTTTTGCTCAGAAGTTCAGATTTTACCTTTGGCAACAAATACTTTCAATTTGTATTCCTTGAGAAAATGTCTGCTAAACACCCAAACTATGGTGAAGAACCTTTGTTTGTTGGTTAGTCATTTTTTTCAAGTAAAAGCAGGGTTCTTATAAAAGAAAAGTGTTTAGTTCAGCTCACAGCTCAAACACACATCCCTTTCCTCAAAATAATCATTGTACTTCAGTATGTGGTATTTGCTGTTTCATACACAGAATGTGATTCAGGTTTGAGATCTAATAAACTGCAAGAACATAGCAGTGAAGAACACGATGACTAATGAAGAATACAATGGGTACCATAACAGGTTGGTGCCACTCCCTTGATTCATGCTAAAGGTCAGTGGTTTTATTCATCATTACGTTTGTACCATCAATGCAGATGTCAGGATGGAGAAAATAGTAAATAATGTATGAATATCATTATGAAAATAGGTTGACCTATTAGATATCATAAGAAGTCTTGGGGATCCCCAAGCATACACAGACCACAATTCAATAGCCTTTGCTCTAGAGCACCAATAGATATAAGGTTTGTTACATTAAAAGTGTATTAAGGTTTTTATATTTCTTTTAGGGAGATGTCCAAAGACTTCAGAATGTTAGAGGATGTCATATGACCCAAAATAGGTCAAGAAACATTGGATGTCTGGGGGCACCCAGTATGTTGAAGTGTAACCAAGCAGTCATCTAGGTACCCTAGAAATAAAGAAATATAGCTTTAAAAAGTTAATATATTTTATCATAATCACACACCTTGTACATGGCAGATTCAGTTTACCATTCCATTTCTTTCTGCCTGAGGACCATATTCTCAACCTCTGTGCTAAGTCTTAGCATAGGGCATTATGAAAAATGGTACAGGAATACAAAAATGGTGAGATGTTTCAGGTATCCCCAAGAATTTTGCAATTCAGAAAGGAAGATGAGATAAATAAATACATTTAAAGCACAATAGCATAATAATTAGCATGGTAGATAATGGGGAAGTCCCATCAATTTTCAGAGACCAAGAAAAACTTGATGATATTGAAAAGGAGATGGTGTTGTTACAGATGGAAACAAAGCAGGCAGCCAAGAAATTGAGGGTTGTATGTGGGAAACCATGAGTAATCTAGGTCGGCTGGAGTGTCTGGGAATCTTGTGCAAATGAACTTAGTAAACTGTGTTGGAATCAGAGGGCCATATGCCAAAATGAATAGTTCTAGAAGACTCAGGGCTCCATAGAGCCATTGAAAGATTTTGAGTAGGATTTGTATATAATTGAGATCTTTTGCTTTGGTGCTTTCTTGGGACACTGTTACTTACTGATCAGCATTTATTTAATGCCAGAACACTTTAAGAGTTTATGAAGGATTGTTTATTATCTTTGTTAGGAGGAATGATCAAAAGAATAATTTTCTGTCTCTTGTAAAAAGATGAAGGAAAAACCTTTAGAGTTTGAGTTTCCATTGATGCTTGAGAAACATTCATTTACATAGACATTTCCTGCTTATCATTGGATCAATGCAATGGAAAAATTATTAGTATTTCTCAAGATAATTTCTATTCATGGTGTTTGGTCAGTATAATAGCTGTGACCTGCAATTTAAAAAGCAGCTTCAATCAAGGGTTCTCTGCAGTCTGCTAGAACTCCAATTGGAACTATTTAAACATGCTTAGATTCTCTTGGAAAGAATAAAGGAAGCCTCAGTGTAAACCATAATATAGAAGATAATGAGTTAATGAGAGCAGAAATCCCACATTCCTGCTGTGAAGAAAGACTGTCTACAGCTACAGGACTTCCTTGGCTTCTACTGTCAGATGAAGGTTTCTAGCCTTAGTTGTCAACATTCTAAGGGTTGTTGGTAGGAGTAGTCACCAGACTACTATTCTGAGGTTGTTTGCCTGCCTCTGGGGGCCTCACAGAGCAATTGGATGCCCATCAAATGGCTTCCCCTTCAGATGAGAAAGCGTTATGGATATACAGCTCTCCCATAAATTCCAACCTGTAAAGATTCACATAAATCTCATCTTTCTTCTGGGAAATCAGCATTCCACTGACTGAGTACTATTGCCACCACTACCCTTGCTGGTGGCTGCATAGTGAATGTTAAGTACTGGACCTGTGCTAAATGCTTTATCTGCAATCCACCAAGGTTGCCTTATTTCCTTGATTTTTTACACATGAAAACTGAGGCTTTCAAGAGTTCAAAATTTCTCCCAAAGGTACACAGCTAGTAAAGAAGCATCTGTCTACAAAGACTCATGTTCTGGCCCTTCTCCCTTACCTAGCTAATGCCTACTTATCCACAAGCCTTAGTTTAAATCATGGCCTCAGAAGACTTGCCTAACTCACTAGACTTGGTTAAATTATCTTGTTAGAAATTCCTGTATCTCCCTTACTTACCCTTTTCAATGCTAATCTTATATTGTACTTACTGTTTAATGTCTGTCTTTACTACCAGACTCAAAGTTCCATTAAGAATAACGGTGGTGCCTTTCTTGCCCACTTTAGTATCCCTTTGACTGAAATGATGAACTGACTTAGCCTAATTATTTAAAGTGCTCATGCTCTTAGGATGCCCCTGTCCAAAGCATGATGCTTTATAGGAAGATATATTCAGATACTATGTCCATTAATGCCTCATCAGCCTTTTAATTCATCTCTGAGACCAAAAACAATGACATTACAGGGCAGGTAAATTTTGATGAGGCCAAAGAGGAAGTAACTACTCAAGAGCACTGGAATTGTTTGGTCACCAGATCTGGGAACCCCAAACAATAGAGATTCATAGTGAAAGTACTGGTAATCCAGGGCTAGAGACCCCAAAGCAAAATAAGAAAAGTAGAGGTAAGACAGCAACACATGTGTTTTTCCAGTTTTGTCAACCTTCCCCCAAAACGTTGCTTACCCTTCTTGCTTAACTATGGCACGGGGTATGGTTCTTAGTGTAGGTAAGGCAAATGTTGGCATAACCAGACGAGAAATCTGAAGATTGAATTTAGAACTGTTCAAGAATAGGGAACCATCTTCTTTCCTTTTGGTTAGCAAGGTGCCTAGAACATAGTATGTTCACTGTACATTTGTTGATCAAGTTATTGAAACTTCCCTAGATTAACTGGTTGGCAAAGGTTTATTCCATCTTCCTCATGGGCATTGTTCTTTAATTTGGTTTCTTTACATTTAGTTTTCTTTAGTAAAACTCTTGTGAGTTTACGCCCTTTAGAAATTAATGTATGTACCTGAAGTCATAAAGCCATACTTACTTTTAATGTGTAAAATGCAAACTGGTATTTTCTTTTCTGTTTTTTTTTTTTTAATGCTCATTTACACATACAAAATTGGTTTCATGAGTCACTAATGGATTGCAAAATTTTTCCTTGTGAATTTGTTTTCAAATATATACCCACACCCATACCCACACATTTCTGCGTTTACTGGGTCAGTATGTAAAATATATCTCTTAACATCTCAGGCCAACAAAGTTTGAAAGGTACTGTTCTAAATCAAGGGCAAATTCTCTTTCCTGGTTGTGGTTTGGAAACATCTGGTCCCCTGTACTATAAACCATCTTAGTCAGGTCCCAAGCCCATCTATAGCCTGGAGCCATATCTTTTTGCAAAAACTGCAGGATTTCTGCACATATTATTGATGGAAAGCACATATTATTGATGGAAAGGTCTATCTTGCTTAGAGGCATCCAGAACATCAATAGATATTGAAGAGGAGGGGCAGGGGATGAATTCTTTAACTGATTTGCATGGCAAATTCCCACTCCCACCCCACTTTAGAGCATGGCTCATAAATGACATTATTCTAGTATTTCTCAAGTACAATGTGGAAGTACTTATTAAAGTTCTATTTTATTAACCAATTTCCCCTCCCTTGTTTTTAAAAACATGTACAATCATGGACTTTAAAAATGATTGTGTGTAAGAGCATCTTTCCCAGCTGGTGGAAAGGGAAAAAAGATTGTTTCATCATTTAGTTCAGCACTGTCAGTACCAAGATTAGTTACATCAGAGAAAAGAAAGATACAAAAAAGGGGAGATTATGCAAGTTGTTACAAACACACAATTTAGGCAGTGCCAAGATTGGAAGATTAGGGAGACTGGTTCACAGGAGAATTGAATGGGACAGCATCCCGCAAACTCTCTCTACCAGAACTTAAAAGCTGTTTATTTTTCTAGGGTCACATTTTAAACCTCAGACTGTGAACAAACATTTTTCTTAGTTGTTGTTGTTTTTTAAAGCTCAGTCATCTGAATTTTGATTTTAACCTTGTTTCTCATGAACATGGTTTGGATTTGACTTATTATTGTACACATAACATGGATGAAAAGATTTTATACCTTTTAATTCACTAAGTGGTTTTTTTTGTTTTTTTTTTGTTTTGTTTTGTTTTGCATTCTGTGTCCAAAGTATGAAGAAATATAGCCAGAGATTTAAAGATGAACCTGTGGTTGGACATCATAATCAATCACCTGAGAAATTTTTACAAAACACAGGAGCCAGATTCTCAGAGCAATTATGTGAATTTTTGTGGGTAGAGTTTAAGCATCATTATTTCTTAAAAGCTTCCCAGGTGATTCTGATATCTTACTTTGGTTGTGACACGTGGAGGAAGATTAAGAAGTGCCATGTGAAGAGTAGAAAGAACATGGAGTCCAAAAACACAATATAGGCCTCCAAGATCCAGTTCTAGTCCTCACTAGCTTAGTGATCCTGGATGCTTTTTTTGAAACTACATAGCTACAATTTTCTCATCTACAAAATCTGTTTGTAAGTATAATTTCCAGAATATAATAAAGGTTAAATTAAGCAGTGAGTGTGAAAATGCTTTTAAAAACCTACTTGAGCTCTTTATATACTATCATTTCAATAACATTAAAAAAAATCCTATAGTTGAGGGAGAAGGGTAAGCAAAAGACTGAGGGAAGTTATATGTAGCTTGTAAAACACTTGTGTTGCTGTCTTCTCACCATTTTCCTTATTCTGTTTTATGATCTCTGATCCTGGATACTTAGTTACCTTACTAAGAATTTCCATGAATATGGGATATGGAGTCATACAGCTTGGGTTTTATCTTGAAGGCAATGAGGACTCATGTAATAATTCTAAGATACTTAGTCAGATCTGTATTTTAGAAGCACTGTTCTGGAAGCATCATGTGGATTGAATTACAAATGTGTGAGGCAATACTGGAGGCAAAGACTTGTTAGGAAATTGCAGTAGTAATCCAGAGAGGTTTGAGTTGACAAGTTATTAAGTTTATGGAATGAACAGAATGAGAAGAATAATGCTTCTGGCTTGGATGGCTATGTGGATGGTTGTGCCCTCCAGCCAGGTAGGGAAAAAGGAGGATGAACATGGTTGGTTCAGTGGTGGTTGGAGAGCAAGGGAATGAATAAATAAAATGAGGTGTTTTTTTTTTTGTTTTTGTTTTTGTTTTTTTTAATGAGATGGAGTTGGAGATGCCAAATGATAATTACCAAGGGGCAGGTTGATTTATAGTTCTGGTGTGTAAGCAGAATTATAGGCTTAAATATAAATTTGGGAGTCATTGGCAAAAAGGTGGAAGCTGAAGCTGTGGAAATGGATAAAATTGCCTGGAGTATGAAGAGAAGAGGACAGAGAACATGATCATTCAGAAGAGAGATGGATAAATGGGATCCTTCAAGGGAGACGAAGTAGAAATGATCTGAGGGGTAGGAGAAAAGCCCTAATAGAGCAATGTTACCTAAAACAAGGAAGAGGAGAGCTTTAATAATTTTTTTTAATTTTTAAAACATTTTTATTCTTTTTTTTTTTTGAGAGGGAGAGAGAGAATGTGAGAGGGGAAGGGGCAGAGAGAGAGGGAGACATAGAATCTGAAGCAGGTTCCAGGCTCTGAGCTGTCAGCACAGAGCCTGATGTGAGGCTCGAACCCACAAACCATGAAATTATGACCTGAGCCAAAGTCTGCCACTTAACTGAGCCACCGAGTCACCCCTAATAAGTTTTAATAAAACCTTTAGTAATAACAGTTTAAAATGCTGCAAAAACGTCAATTGAAATAAGGACTGAATTCTCCTATTGGATTTAGCAGCTACAAGATTATCAAAAACCATGGCAATGACATTTTAATGTAGTGGTGGGAGCAGAAACCATATTGCAATGAGTTGAAAATGAATACAAGACAAGGAGGTAGAGGCAATGAATGCAAACTACTTTTCTCAGAATATCAATTTGGTTAAGAAAGAGAAGCTAAAATAACTGCTAGAAAGAGCTTAAGGGCAGGAGACAGTTCACTTTTTAGAAAAGAGGTGCACTTGATTAGAAGATCAGATGAAGAATAGGCAGTTATAAGTTGAAGATATAGGATAGGACATAGAAAAGGCAGTTGAGAAATTGGAAGATATGGGATGCAGAAGAAGACGGAGGGTTAGACGCCAAACAGGAAAAAGTCACTCCTCTTATTGAAGCCAAAAGGAAAGAAACATAACAGGTAGGGATGAGGACAAATCTATGTTGGGAGTAGGGATTGTTTGAGAGTCCCTGTTAGATGCCTCCATTTTCTTTATGAAGCAGGACAGTCATCTGCTATGAGTAAAGCAGGAATTATAGGGGGTAGATAAGAAGAATGGAGAATGAGTTAAAATAATAGCAGTAGAGAATAAAGGTTAGTAGAGACTGGGAGAACGTGGGACTTCAGGGCAGAATTGAAAGTCCAGAAGATGTTTAAGACTGTTTTGGCTGGGCTTTAAATTGAAAAACACTAATGTGAGATTAACTCTGAAAAGTTGGTGGGTTAGACTCACTCATAGGATATTCTAAATGCTTGCCTAGGGTTAAATTATTAGATAGTTATTAATGAGTTTGATAAAACTTTTCATTAGGGAGTGGAGTGATCAGTCATGCAGCTTTAGGGAGGTATATTTGGGAAGTGGTGGATTAGGGTAAAGAAAGAAACAACTGTAAGGGACTATTTATATAATTGAGCAAGAAATAATTTCACCTGTAAGAGAACAGTTGAGATGATAAAAGAGCAAGAACAGAGACAAGCCATTTTTAAACAATGAAGCTTTCATCAGTGACTTACTATAAGAGGGGAAAAAAAGGTTGATGGTGAATTCAAGGTTTCATGTCTAGGTGACTGGGGGAATGGCAATGGACTTCAAAAAAATCAGTAAACATAGTGAATTTTGGGGGAAGAGTGATGGGTTTGGGTGTTGAACATTTCCAATTTGAGGTGGAACCATGACATTCAAAGTGAAATTGACAGAAGCACTGGAAATGTAGAACTGTGATGAGACCATCACAATTTGAGAATCATTGACCAACGGTGATTGTTGCAGCTATGAGAATGGCTACTGTTGTCAAGTATGAAATTTAGATAAAGAATATACATAGAAATGGCTACTTTTTATGGGGGTTCGTGGGTGGACAGTAAAAGATTAAGGGAAGAAAGTGTTAGAAGAGCAAAAGGAAAACCAGGAGAATATAGACTTGGAAGCCAAGAACGAAAAGGAATCAGGTTATCAATAATGAACAAAGCTTGAGGTATAATAGAATAAGGATGAAGAAACCATCATTAGGTTTTGGCAATTAGGAATTCAACAGGACCTAAACAAGAGTGATTTCATTAGCATGATGGAGCCTAAAGCCAGGTTGCAAGGATTTGACTAGCTCATGGATAGTGAGGGAGCAGAGGTAAGGAATACCCTTTTGAAAAGTTTATCAATGAAAAGGTGATAAGCTGTTGTGAATAATTTAAAGGATGTTGAATAGCTTAAAAGATGGAGAGCTATGAATGGTGGGTAGCTTAAATATCTGAACACTTTTAAGGGGAAAAAAAGTAGTAAAATAAAAGTGATTGGACATGGAGAGCTCCTGAAGGGCAGGTGAGCAAACTTATAAAGATATATTGGATGCATTGGAGTGTGGGAGCAATTGGGAGTAGTTGAGACTGAGGACATGCAAGACTGAAGGATGATAAAAGTGTCAAAACCACGGGAGTAATTTAACTATGTAAAAGTGAAGGAAGGTGGTTACCTATTTTATATTTTACTGAAACTAGCATGCACAGTTTTCACATTTTAAAATTTCTTAAATTGAAATATAGCTTATAATCGATGTTAAAAGAAATTTGCTAATCCAACAAGGAAAAGTTACCTTTGATACTGTTCCTATTTTTCTATTATTTAGAAATTTAGCTATGTGTAGAAATTATCTGTCTCTTCAATTGTCCTATTAATTATTTGCATTGGTAGCTCTGCAGGAAGTTGAATTAAATTTGAATTCTCAGAAATGACTTAAAAGGTCTTTTAAAAGTTTACACATTTTGGGGTGCCTGGGTGCCTCAGTCGGTTAAGTGTCCAACTTTGGCTCAGGTCATGATCTTATGGTTCGTGGGTTCAAGCCCCGCATCAGGTTCTGTGCTGGCAGCTCAGAGCCTGGAGCCTGTTTCAGATTCTGTGTCTCCCTCTCTCTCTGCCCCTCCTCCACTCATGCTCTGTCTCTCTCTGTCTCAAAAATAAATAAAAACTATAAAAATTTTTTTTAAAGATTATACTTTTTTTGTGGCATCCAAATAGAATAATAGAAGATTCTCTGACCTCTGTCATGCAGTAGAATTGACCAATCACTCAGAACAGATCAAAGTAATTTGAAACCTGAGGGAAATTCATGTGAACAACTCATAAATTTGAAGGAATATTATTTAATACCTAACATCATTTGGTTAATGACATCTAGTTGATGCTTGAGAGTATTTTAAACTTCTAGTAATATAGCTCAACTAAGAAAATAAAATATAACTACACATTTGATGAAATAGAAAATGCATATATAAAACCATATTATTTAATATGTTTTGAAATCATGTTGTCATTCTCAAAGATTCTACTGAGGTTAAGCTCATAAAAACCATTTGACTTCTTGTCATATTTATCACCATGGTGGAGTACATACCTGGAGAAAGACATAACTAATTTGCAAAGATCTTTATTTTTTAAAGTTTTTATTTAAATTCCAGTTAGTTAACATACAGTATAATATAGTTTCAAGTATACAACACAGTGATTCAACACTTCCATTCGGCACCTGGTATTCATCACAAGGGCACCCCTTAATACCCATCACCTATTTTACTCATTCTCCCACCACCTCCCCTCTGGTAACCTTCAATTTGTTCTCTCTAGCTAAGAGTCTGTTACTAGTTTTGCCTCTCTCTTTTTTCTATTTGCTCATCTTTTTATCTTTAGAGGGAGAGGCAGGGGGCGGGATAGAGGGAGGAGGGAGAGAATTCTAAGCAGGCTCCACGTCTGATGCAAGACTTGATCTCACAACTGTGATATCATGACCTGAGCCAAAATCAAGAGTTGGACCCTCAGCCAACTGAGCCATCAGATATCCCTCTTTTGTTTCTTAAATTCCATATGTGAATGAAATCATATGGTATTTGTCTTTCTCTGACTTATTTTGCTTAGCATAATACTTTCTAGCCCCATCCACATCATTGCAAATGATAAGATTTCATTATTTTTTATGGCTGAGTAATATTCCATTATAGGTATACATACCACTTCTTCTTTATCCATTCATCAGTTGATGAACACTTGGGCTGTTTTCATAATTTGGCTCTTGTAGGTAGTGTTTCTATAAATATAAGGGTGCACGTAGCCCTATGAATTAATGTTTTTTTATTTTTTAGGTAAATACCTAGTAGTTCAATTGCTGGATCATAGGGTAGTTCTATTTTTAATTTTCTGAGGCACCACCATAATGTTTTGCACAATGGCTTCACCAGTTTCCATTCCTACCAACAGTGCAGGAGGGTTCCTCTTTCTCCATATCCTCACCAACACCTGTTGTTTCTTGTATTGTTGATTTTAGACATTATGAAGGTGTGAGGTGATACCTCATTGTAGTTTTGACTTGTAGTTACCTGATGTTGAATAATGTTGAGCATCTTTGCATATTGGACATTGGTCTATTGGCCATTGTATGTTTCTTTGGAAAAATGCCAATGTGTATCTTCTGCCCATTTTGTATTGGGGGTATTAAATTTTATAAGTTCTTTATATATTTTGGAAACTCTCCCTTTATCAGATATGGCATTTGCAAATATCTTCTTCCGTTTAGTAGGTTGCCTTTTAGTTTTTTTTTATTGTTTCCTTTATTGTGCAGAATTTTTTATTTTGTTGAAGTCTCAAAAATTTATTTTGCTTTTATTTCCCTTTCCTCCAGAGACATATCTAGAAAGAAGTTGCTATAGCCAAGGTCAAAGAGGTTACTGCCTATGTTCTTCCATAGGCTTTTAATGGTTTATTGTCTTACATTTAGGTCTTTAATCCATTTGAATGTAGTTTTGTGTCTGGTGTAAGAAAATGGTCCAGTTTCATTCTTTTGCATATTGTTGTCCATTTTTCCCAGCACCATTTGTAGAAGAATCCGTCATTTCTGCATTGAACACTCTTTTCTGCCTTGTTAAAAATAAATTGGCCATATAGTTGTGGGTGCATTTTTGGGATTCTGCTCTGTTACATTGATCTATGTGTCTATTTTTTGTGCGAGTACCATACTGTTTTGATCACTACAGTTTTATAATATAACTTGAAGTTTTAGACCTCTTCCAAGGAAAAAATTAAGGAGTTTGTGACCATTAAACCAACCTTACAAGAAATATTAAAGATGACTCTTTGAGAGGAAAGGAGAGACCAAAAGTGACAAAGACAAGAAAGGATCAGAGAGAAAATCTCCAAAAACAATGACAAAACAAGTAATACAATGGCAATAAATACATATCTATCAATAATTACTTTGAAGGTAAATGGACTGAATGCTCCAATCAAAAGACATGGGTTATGGAATGGATTAAGAAAAAAGAAGACCCATCTATATGCTGCCCACAACAGATTCATTTTAGATCTAGAGACCCCTGCAAATTGAAAGTGAGGGGGAAGAGAAACATTTATCATGCAAATGGATGTCAAAAGAAAGGTAGAGTAGCAATACAAAGATCTTTAGATTCAGCGTAGATGGCTTAAATCTTTGCTAACTTTGTTTAACTTGATGAAGTCAGTGCTATTGAGTGTCTGGGTTCATGTTTATGAATGCTGTTGTTAGTGTAAATTTTATACAGTCACTTAACCTATCCCCTAAAGCTATTAAGGAAGCATCTTTTAGAAATGACATTTAAGTCCAAATCAAGAAAGATGATGAAATGAATGAGTTTTGATTGGATATACATCTGCCACCTTCTTGAGAAAAAATGATATAGTGAATGAATCTGATTGGACAAATTCTGCCACTGTCCCACTGTTAGAAATCTCTCCTTCTTCCAGATTCACCCCCAACCAGCCTCATGCTAAATCACAGCCTAGTTTCTTAGTTGGCTCTGCCCTTTCTACCAGTTTTCCATCTTAAGACATAACTTTCCTATCCTGTGTCCTGTTCTTTGAGGCCCTGCTGTCTGTAGAATGAATGGATAATACATTTTAAAACTTTTATCCCATTCTTTCTGTTCCTAAAGCACTCAAAATAGTTATGGTAGAAATTTGAAGCATCAAGGTACAAGAGCTGAATGTTATAGGCCATTGGTTCTTTGTCCACAATAAATAGACGGAGGTAGAATTAAGCTTATAAGGATTGAACTGAACAAGTGTGTGTGTGTGTGTGTGTGTGTGTGTGTGTGTATGTGTGTGTGTTTGAGAGAGAGATTTGGGGAGGAGAAGTTTATATATAAATGATATAATAATCTTAAAATCCAATAGTAGTGAATGCTACTTTTTTGAAATCTAGAATGTGTCTGGTTAAATTGCTTTTTTTCTTATAAGAGTTAAAAAATTTTTTTAGGTCTGTTTTTATTTTCATACTTTGAGGCATGAGAAGGAATATAGGGAAGAAAAAATAATCCAGTACTTAAAAAATTTATTTCACACAGACACACATATATACACAAAGGTATATGCATATACATATATACATACAAATATGCACATTATATATATTCCTGTGAGAATCCAGAAATACTCTCTTGGCCTAAAGACAGAGTCTGACAGTCTAGAGCAAGAATTATATCATTGTAGATGGTATTCTAGAAGAAATCTCCTTACCCAGGGGTAGCAGAGGCTGAGTGTTCTAGTCCCTCATGTTCTTGATCTCCTATGTCAGGATAAGGAACATCTTTCTGAGAATGCTAGAGAAGCTGCTCCAAAGTAGATATTCACTGTGGGCCCTTCCCTGACTTTTAAGAATCCTGTCCTACTCAGCTCTCTCAGGGTATGTCAAAAATATAGGCAGTGCTTTAAATAAGAACTAATATTAGTTTAAAAAAACTGGAAGGCAACAAGGACAAATAGAAGTCCAATATTTAAAACAGTCAAGACAAAGAGCAAGAAATGTTGACTGGACTATCTTGTTCTTGAATTGAAAAGGCAAATCTGTGAAATGTTAGAGATGACAGTTTACAAAAATCTCCAAGTCTGAGTTATAGTCTCTGTTCTGCTGCTAACCAGCTAGTAAATGTCGCTTAGCCAGAATTTTCTTCCAAATTAAAGATACTTGATAATATGCGTGTTGAAATGTCATTCCTATGGCATAATTTTTTTATGACAGAACATCGGATCAGGTGACTTGAAAGTCAAAAAACCATTTATCTTGCCAGTGTCCTTTATTTTCTCTGGTTTATCCTTATTTCAGCATTTTATTATATGCTGAGCAATTTATAACAAGTTCTGGTTTGGCTCCCATCTGCCCAACTTCTCTCTAAATATTTTCCCCCAAAGTTGAATATATTAGAGCCTTCTAATACACTTAAAATAAATGGCACGGTTAGAAAAAAATTATTAATTGCATCTGGAATGCTTGTCTTAGAATTGTTTTCGTAACTAAAGCCTTACAGGAATTTGTACGTATGTAGAGGAGCATAATAAAGCATTTGGAATTTACTGATGATTTTACTTTATTTAGTTTGCAAACTGCATCCTTAAGTGAGCCTGGAGCCTCATTTAATGTGGGATCCTATTCTAAGTGAATGGAAAATGCAAGGGAAAAATTAAATAAAAGAACAATATAATCAGCTGAAACCAAAATAGATGGGAATTGGGATTGAGACCGTGAGGATAAAGAGGGGTGAGCAAAAAGAGTAAGGGCAAATGAGCACCAAAAGCATTTACTAGCCCACATTATTTATTTATTTTTCCTAGCCAATCTGCCTTTCTGTGGGGTCATGGGTAATAAAAGAAATAAAATCAGTAGGTCCTGTTTCCCAGGCAGTGATTCAAAAGTGGCACAATCAGTTAATATTAGGCAACCGTGGTTGGCATGGAATGTAATAATAATGTAGTGAGCTGGAAGGAGCCTTAGGAAGGGAGTCGTGCCCAAGATAAACCCAGACAAGCAAACAGTGACCAACAAAGCTTCCAACCAGGGTTTCTGATTTGAATCCAGTGTCATTTTCACCATGCTGCTCCACCGAGAAAAAATAATTAACTTGCAAGATAACTCAAAGAAAACAATAAAGCTTATAATAAACAAAGGAAATACCTCAAAAGTAGAAGTCTGTTAGATAAAATGGACTGATGGACAAAATAAATTTTTTCCTAGGCTCAGCTGTATTACTAATGGGATTAGATCTGGTCCTTAAGTCCCTCTCCCCAGATCTTCTCAAAAAAACAAATCATGTTGAACTCTACTTTTGCCCCAGAACAGTTGTAGTCTTTCTTCTGGCAGTCTCTCTTCTATCCTGACTTCTATCTTAAATTCCATATTACAGCCCCACTATTACTAGAGGACCCAGGTCATTCTGCTCTTAAACTGTGGCTCAGTGACTTTTAAGTTGTGTTCTTGGGAGAGTTGCTCAGTCTTTTTAAGCTTGTATATTGTCGTCTTCAAAATGAGTAGTAATATCCACTTCATAGAGTTTTTATAAAAAGTAAACGATACATGCTTGTGATATTTGTAATATACTAGTCTCACACATAATAAATATTTAATATATGGCCGCTACTATGAATTTGTCATTAGCTGCTTAAATTTTATCCCATTAATTGCATATACTGAATTCATTTAGATTGTTCGCTGTAATCTGCTTTTGTCTTTGCCCAGGTTGCTCACTAACACTGAATATTTGTTTAACAAATACAACTCTTGCTATTGTCCAGAACTGGCCTCAAACCAGAAGCTTTCTGAATTGTTCTCTTCCCTACTGTAGCCCAGCTAGCATTAAAAGTCCCATTTTAGTTTTACTTCATCCATGAACTTTTCCCAAATGTGCTAAGGAACACTGAAATTTCTTTTCAAAATTAGTGTCTGTGTTGCAAAAGTAAAACTTTATTGCTTTCTGCACCAGTTCTTTCTTTTTATATTTACCAATTCTTAAATGGTGAGTTTTTTTCCCTCCTACATCTATGCTAAGCTCTGGAACAGAAGATTTCCTATCAACTCATACAATGCTGAGCTCAAGATGGGGAAACAATACTTGTGTAAATAATAAATTTATTTCCAAATGGGCTAGACTGGCTAATCTGGACCATTATTGTACATACCTGATTTCTTAGACTCCTGGCTTCTCTACACAAAAATTTTTCAAATATCAGATTGCATTTTGGCAGAAAGTTGCTGTACTTAGATGTATTAGTGTTCTTGTTAAACAAGACGCTATGAAATACAAAGCTTTAACTCCCATTTTTAAATGTGCTAATCAGTTTTACAAGAAAAATAATGGGAGTGTTGAAAAACAGTAACATATCATACATGCTTTTGTATTTAGTTAGCCTTCCATGACTAGGATATCGGTGTCAACCCATTTACCTACATATCTAACTCTGCATGAAGGGAAACCATAGGAAGATATGGCACTATTTTTAAAGATAAACTTTAGAATTACTTTCTCCCTGTAGTTGACAAAAGCATCCAACTCTCATGTGTGTTGACTAATTTCTAATGAACCAAATCGTTCTTAAAGCAGCTCCTTCAAAGCTCATTGAAGTGTTAGAAGGTGCTGAGAATTATTTTCAATTAAAAAAAATTCTTTGCATTCAGATTTAGATAGAAGCATCTTGATTGGGAATTTCTTCTTGGACCAGACCCAAGCCTAAGAAAATGCTTATGCTCCTTGTCTCCCCTCCTTCCTTTCTTCCTTTCTTCCCTCTTTTCCTTCCTTCCTTCCTTATTTCCTTCCTTCTTCTTTCCTTTCTTGCCTCTCTCTCTTATTTCTTTTCTTTCTCTCTAACAATCCTGAAGTTAATGGTGTATTTCTTGCAGTTGTGGGCAAGTCAGGTTTCATGTTAGAATACTTCAAATATTATAATAGGGTCCACTAACTATCCTTTTTTTCCATGGAGCTAAACTGTTATGTTCCAGAGAATTTTATTGAAACCGGAATTTATGAGTCACATTTGAATTCATCTCTTTAAAATACATTGCAACCCTCTATTATTTTTTTCAACCCATCGTCTCATAAAACAACCCTGGTTAGCCACTTTAATGAGCAATTTTGTCCCTACTTTTATTTCTTAATGAACTTTTCCCCTCTGGCTGAATCCTAGTCTCATAGTTTATTTTCATTGCTATAGTGACGTTGGTCAGGGACAGCTCTGTAAAATTAATCATCACATTAGACCAGGCTTCAGCAAGAATTCTTTTTTGAAGAAAAAGGAAGTTCCATAATCCCACTAGTATATCCTCCTCTGGTGTTACGTTCCTCTTTTTTTTTCACCCTAAAGATTAGTTTCCATAAATCAATCGGATACAGCAAGTTTGGGACAGAGTAGAAAATAGAATGACTTTCTGACAAGCCAAAGGTATGAGAGAATTACTTTCCTTCATGTTTATGTTATGGTTAGTTAAAAATGTATCATAAATTATTGCTGAATTAGGTTGCTAAGTATTTTAAATGAAAGCATTCAAGTTATTTATGATTTGTCTAACTTCTCAAGTAAATTTATATAATAAATCAAGATGCTGGTTCAAAGACTTAATGAGGGTAAGCACGCTGGTTGACCACTCAGCTTCCCTTAACCATAGCTGAATCACAAATTCCAGCAGACATGACTCAAACAAATGAGCACTCTTTACAAACTTGGGCTTGAGATGGCTGCCTTTGTGGAACACTTATCAACTCTGTCCCCAAGGGGTAAGGCAGTGATTCCTACTAAAATGTTTTTGCAGTTCAGATGAATTTGAGGTGGCTTTTAAAATAAGAGGTTAAGAGGGTCTCTAAGCTAAAAATCAATCCTGAGTGTTCAACAGTAAGTTATTACCTTAGGTGTCTAGTATCCAGTGAATTAAACAAATCCACTTTTTTTTTGGAGGGGGGTGAGTAATTTGGGCAGTGGAAAAAAATTGTCCTCATGTTTTCTGCTTTCATATAGCTCCTATTTGTTGCATTGCTTAACTGGGCATATTGTTAATATACCATAGTACTTTATAGCATTATATTGTTGTTATTCTAAAGAGGCCATCGGTTTAGTTATTCACTTCTTTCATGCAATGATTCAAGTTTCTAGTAGGAGCATCTTCTCTATAATAAACTCTGGCCTTTGGTTCCCACCCTCCCAGACATAAACCCTGGATTCAATGGGTGCCAAAAGTGTTCAAGGCCTCAGAAAATCAGAGACTCCAAGGAATTCAGTGATTTGCTAAAGATCAATGGCTGGTTGGTTCTAGAACTTTGTTCTCCTTTTTCCCAAGGCAACTTTTTATGAGCTTCCATTACGATCTCTCCTGTGTTTATTGCTCAACCGTGGGGAAATCTTGCCACATATATAGTTTTTAAATTTGGGATGTGTGCAACAAAGGCAAATTTGAAATTTCCTCACATCTCTCTGAACCCTAGCCTGATCTACAAACAGAGTAGTTCACCAGGTATATATAATTTAATTGTAAAACCACACACACACACACACACACAAAACACACCAAAAAACTTGTCTACTCAGACCTAAGTCCTTTTTTTTAATTTTTGTATATATAGCCTTTGAATTGTGTTAAATACTTCAAGCAAGGTAGATACATTAAAACTATCAGCAGTAATTTACAAAATCCTGGGAGTAAAATTTTAGCTTAATCAGGAAAGTAGGTTTTGTTAGTAGGGTAGACAGTGACTAAATGTCAGGAGGGAGGGGTAAATTGGCTGTCAAAGAGAAATTCTCCCTTCTCTATCACTCTGGATCATTTAACTCTGGGGAGCCATCATAACCTACTTTTTTAATGTGGTATTTTTAACGATCACACATGCTGACAAAAGTTGCTGGAATCAGGATCCATTTTTCCCCCAAATACTGTTGTCCTAGCAAATAAATTAGCATTCTCATCCTGATTTGTCTTTTGGCCTGAACAGGGAGTCTACTTGCCAGTGTAAATAGAAAGTAAAGGAAGAGCAGGGACAGAGAGAAGGGAGAGGCATTTGCCAGCACCTCACTTTGAACTGTGTCTTGGTATTCTCTATCTAGATTATGATCATTGGTGTTCATTGATGGGACCTTTCCTATAGCTTCACCGATCTTCTGCTTCATGTGCTCTCTCTTGGTCAGTGTTTTTATAAAGGACACTGCCTTACATTATTGGAGTATAATTTTGAGTTACCAGTGACTGAAAGTAGCCAAATATAGGTAGTTAATTCTTTTCAATGTGTTTTCTTCTTTTTTTTTAAGAGAGAGATAGAGCATGCTTGGACATGCTTGCAAGCGGGAGAGGGGCAGAATGAGAGGGAGACGGGGAGAGAGAATCCTAAGCAAGCTCCATGCTCAGTATGTAGTCTGACACTGGGCTCAGTCCTACAACCTTGAGATCATGACCTGAGCCAAAATCAAGAGTCAGATGCTCAACCAACGGAGCCACCCAGATGCCCCCAAATTCCCAACTTTTTAAAGAATAATTTTAAATATGCAGCAGAATTAAAAAAAGCTTTACAGTAAACACCCATATATTCATCTCCTAGATGCAATTAATGACAGATTATTATATTTGCTTTATCACATAACTCATCTTTCAATTCATTATCCATTTGGTAACCTATCTTATTTCAAATTATACATCTCATGTTAAATTATAGACATCAGATCAGTTTTTCCTAGATATTTCACTCTCTAAGAAACATAGAGTCAGTAATTATTTACAGTTTTTTTATGACATAAAATTTACATACAGTAAAATACATCTTATATAAATATACTATAAATTTTGGTAAATGCATACATCTGTGTAACCTAAACCACTATTAAAACATAATACTGTGTTTACCTGTCTGTCTTATAGAGCATATGAGTCTTGATCTCAGGATTGAGTTCAAACCATATGTTGGATGTAGAGATTAGTAACAAACAATCAAAAGTATAATATTACCATCTTCCTAGAAAGGTCCCCCATATCTTCCCAATTTCCACCGTTAAACTCTCAGTGAGAACCACTGTTTGATTTTTTTCTCCATAGAGAAGTTTTCTTAGTTCTAGAATTTCATATACTTGTACTTACGACATATGTTCATTTATGTCTGTTTTCTATAACTCAGCATAATATTTCTGAGATTTATCCATGTTTTGTATATGGTACTGCTTTGCTTTTTTTTTTCTTACTTTTTCTGCTGAGTAATATTCCATTGTAGGAATATACCATAGTAGTTTACTCATTCTTCTATTGGTGATCACCTGGGTGCTCTCCAATGTTTAGGCAATTATGAATAAAGCTGCTACAAATATTCTTTTTTCCTTTTTAAAATTTTTAAAATACTTTTTTTTATTTTTGAGAGAGCACAAGCAGAGGAGGGGCAGAGAGAGAGAGAGAGAAGGAGGGAGGGAGGGAGGGACACAGGCACATACACCACCACCCAGGCGCCCCTAAATATTCTTATACAGGCTTTTTGTTAATGATTTCATTTCTATAGAGTAAGTGACTGGGAGTTGAATTGCTAGTCATCACGTATCAGTAGGTTTAATTTTAATAAGAAACTGCCTTATTTTTTTCTCCAGAATGGTTGTTGGCATTGTTACCTATAATATATGAGTTTCAATTTCTGTACATCCTTACTATTTTTGGAGTTTTCACCTTTTCAATTTTAGCCATCCTTAGGGAGTGTGTAATGATTGGTATTTTATTGTAGTTTAGAAACTCTTTGGTAACAAATAAAGTGTAGCATGTTTTCAAGCATTGATTGGCTAATTTATATAACTGTTCAAATGTTTTGCCCATTTATCCTTGGGTTGTCTCTTGTTTTGTAGAAGTTCTTTCTATTTCCTAGATGTTATTTTTTGTCAGATATATATTTTGTAAATTTTTTCTTACAGTCTGTGCATTGATTATTTCATATAATGAGAAGGTTTTGTAAGTTTGATGATGTATGAATTGGCAATTAATTCTTTTTATCATTATTGCTTTTTGCTATCTAAGAAATATTATTCTGCTTCCAAATCATGAAGCTCTCTTATATTTTGGTTGAAAATCTTCATGGTTTTAGCTTTTATGGTTTGATCTTTGTCCTTCTCAAATTTATTTTTGTGTATGATATAAGGCAGAGATTTGAGATTGTTTTTTTCTGTATCAGTAACCGGTTATTTCAGCACTGTTTGCTAAAAATAAGTTACTCTCTTTTGGATTACTTTGTTACCTTTATCAAAAACAAATAACTGTATAAATATGGATTTATTTCTTGGCTTGCTCTTCTCCATTCATCTATTTGGCTATTCTTATTGCAGTGCCATTCTGTATTGATTACTATAGTTTCACAGCAAGTTTTGAAATCAAGTGGTGTAAATTATCAACTCTATTCCTTTTTTTTCAGGATTACTTGGACATTATACACCCTTTATGCTTCATGTAAATTTTATTATTTTAAATGTTTGTTTATTCTTGAGAGAGACAGATCTAGGAAGCGAGTATGAATGGTGGAGGGGCAGGAAGAGAGAGAGATACAGAATCTGAAACAGGCTCTAGGCTCCGAGCTGTCAGCACAGAGTCTAATGCAGTGCTTGAACTCACAAATCCGGAGATCATAACTTGAGCTAAAGTCAGACGTTTGACTGAGACACCCAGACACCGTCCCCCTTTTTTTTTAAGCTTCATGTAGATTTTAGAATCAGCGTGTTAATTACTCTAAACATTTCTACCAGGATTATAATTAGAAAATATTGAATCTATAGAACAATTTTGAGATAATAAACATTTAATTTTTTTCTTTTTTTTACCTTTAAATGCTTTTAGCATTACAGGCAATTCACAGAAACATGGGAGAGATCTCATACATCTCTCAACCCAGTTTTTCCCAGTGCTAACATCTTACATTAACATAGTACAATAATCAAAACCAGGAAATTGACACTGGTACAGTACTATTTAATGATATATATCTGAACAATATTTATCTGTCAATCCAAGAATGTGGTAAATATCTCCATTTATTTGAATTGTCTTTAAATTTCATCAGTAATATTTTATAGTTTTAAGTGTAGAACATCTTGAGTATCTTTTGTTAAAAGTATTTCTATTTCACATTTTTGATATAATTACAAATGGATTTTTATTTCATATTTCAATTGTTTGCTGCTGGTTTATAGAAATACAATTGATTTTTTACATAATACCACCCTTTTTAAAAGAAAAAGAGTTCTACTCATTTCTTACCTATTCTGGACTTATTCCCAATTTTAGGAGGAAGTATAAAATATTTCACCATTAAGTGTGATGCTAGCCAATAGATTTCCTTTAAGGTAATCTTTAGGAGGTTGAGGATTTTTTTGTTTAAGATTTTATTTTTAAGTAATCTCTATAATCAATGTGGGGCTTGATCTTATGACACAGAGATCAAGAGTAGAATATTCTAAGAATATACTACCAATTGAGCCAGCCTGGTGCCCCATAAAATTCTTTTCTGGGGACACCTGGGTGGCTCTCAGTTAAGTTCTAACTCTAGGTTTCACCTGAGGTCTTGATCTCACAGTAGAGCATCAGGCACTGCACTGGCAGTATGGAGCCTGCTTGGGATTCTCTCTCTGCCCCTCTCTCTCTGCTCTCTTGTTCTCTCTCAAAACTAAATAAACATTTTTTAAAAAAGGATATTCTTTTTTATTCCTAGTTATTACTTAGTTTCGTTTGTTTTTAATGAACAGGTGTTGAATTTTGTCAATTGCTTTTCTCTTTCTATTGACATGATTATCGTGCTTTTCTCCTTTATTCCCTTAATATGATTTTCATATGTCACATCCTGACATTTATAGGGTAAACCCTACTCAATCATGCTATATTAACCTTTTTGCATATTGCTGGACTTAATGTTCTAATATCTTGTTAAGTATTTTTTGGATCTATGTTTATGAGGGAGATTGACCTGTAAATTAATTTTTTTGCAATGCCTTCATCGAGTTTTTATATTATGCTGTCTTAAACAATTTAGGAGGTATTTTCTTCACCTCTATTTTCTGAAACAAATTTCTGTAGGACTGGTATTGTTTCTTCCTTAAATATCTGATAGAATTCACTGTTCACATCAGCTAATTTTAGAGTTTTCTTTGTAAGATTCAAAAAATATATATATTTCATTCGGTTACTTCAAAGATATGGGGCTAATTTCTTCTTTGTCTTTGGGTTAATTAGTGTTTTTCAAGGAATTTATCCCTTTTGTGTAAGTTATGAAATAAATTGCCATAAAATTGTTCTCCTAATTTTGGGTGTATCTACTGCTTTCTAATAATCAGATCTGGAGGGTTTGGGAAGAGGCAATGGTAAAAGTAGGCAAAATGGTTCTCTTCCGTCCCCTCCTTGAGCCCATTTCCTTGTGCCTGACATTCTTGTTACTTAATATTTTACTGGAACAAATTCTCACAGGCCATTTACCCCCATCTAGTAATGCTAGTTTTTGCCCAGATCACTCTCACTCCTCTCTCAGATAAAGGGTGGAAATGGTGAGCAAATCTTATAGATTTTGACCAGGGAACATCTACTGTATGGGTACTATGTCATTTATGGTGCCCTATCTACTTTTTCTCTCTAGGCCACCATCTTCAATTGTTATAATAATATATATTTTCTTTTTTGTCTTTCTGATAGTTCTAGATAAGGATTATTTCTCATTTCCTCATCTGCCTTTCAGCTGGGGAAAACACAGGATAAGATCTTATTATTTTTCCTGATTTATTACCTCAGCATGGTGGAAGGTGAGACATGCATTCCAGAACTAACATTGTGGGAATGTTTTTGAGCATTTGCTGAGCTCTATATTTTCCCTTCTCCTTTCTCCCTGCTAAATGCTTCCTTTCCTTTCCTGAATGCTTTTGGAGAAGCAAAAGTAGAATTATGCTTTCTTCCTTGGGAATTTATTATGGCACATATTACTACTGTTTACTGTATCCAATTCTCTACTTCTGATAGATCATATTTCCCATTTCTTTGTAGTTAGATAGAGCTAAATGCCTTAATTTGACCGATAAAATATTAGCATAAATAACGTGTGCCACTTCTAGATGAAAGTATTTGTTAGTTCTTAATTATTCAGTCTCTCCTTTGCTGCAACAGTTGAGAGAACATGCCTTGATATATAGGTTTACAGGATTGAAGCAGTTTGGGGAATGATAACCCAACCTGTAGAGAAGAGGTACCCTGAGGAATCAGCTGATTTGCAATAAATAGATTATGGGAGTGAATAATGAGCATTTTTAAAATTTAGGGGCTACTCAGACAAAACCTGGTTTATCTTGACTGATACATTCCTCCTCTTTTATATTGGGGTGCCAGTTTTTAAAGATATGTTGCTCACATGTGCCATTTCTGTTGTTTGATTGCTGCCAATAGATTATTTGCTATTTCATTGACTTCTTTTCACTATTTTTGTCTTTGGAAGTGAGATCCTGTGAGTCACTCTGCCACTTGCCTCAGATATCCCAATATTAGCATATGAAAGTGTCCAACATTTTCAATTTTAAAAATGGAAGAAAAAGTTAACTTTTTTCACTGGAAAAGATTTTTTTCCCTGACACCACGACGGACATCAGATGCATCCCATTTCTCTCATCCATTGCAACACACCAAAAAAGTTTTTCATTCAACACGCAACTCATTCACAAACAACTAAAATAAAGAATAAAGGAGTGAGAACATGTTTATGAAGGAAGAGAATGAGTTTATTTTGAACTTAAAGTTTGAGATGCATGCAGAAAATTTGCATAAAACTTCAGTTTGTAATTTAAGAGAAAATAACCTGAAGTATTGATTGAAGAATTAGGTATATAGAGATGACACTTGAAAATATAAGACTTGATTTTTTAAAAAAAATAAAGCTTATAGTAAGAAGGGAGAATAAAGAAAAGAATAAATACCTAGAAATTAGCCCCACCAAGACCTACAGAGAGGAAGTTGGCCAAGAATTTGCAAAAGCAGGAGATACAGAGAGAATTAAAAAACAAAAGTGTGGGGAGAGTCTTAAGATGGAGGGGATGATGTAGACTATCAATGGGGAAAATGAGTTTGATTAGAATGAGGCCCAGAGTTGTCAATGATAAGAGCTATTTCCGAAGAGTGATGAAAGTAGAACCTAGAACCTAACCTTTGATACTACTTTAAAAGTGTGTGCAAACTTATATCCGCAGTTTTCATAGGCATTTGTAAAGGGTAAGGAACTACTGTATTAAAAGCTGTACATCTACATGATCAGATAGCCCCATAGCAACTATGATTTGATTCAATGCCTTCTATGTTCCAGGCACTGTTTTAGGTCTTGGGGTTTCAGCATTTAAAGTCTCTGTGCTCATGGAGCTCTCATACTAGTCATAGACTGAAAGATGAAGATTAACCTAAATGATACCATTTTGCAATCCTGAAAAGCATAGAATATAAAGAAGCAGTATTTTAAATGCCGTTGAAGCACATTCATACATACACTGAAACAATCAATTAGATGATTTTCCAGAAGTAAGTAATTATTTTGGAATATGAAATATACCTTGAATATCCTATGTCATCATTAGGTGAAGTCACTAATTTTCTAATGAAAATTTGTGCATGTAACAAATTCTTCCAGCGGTCAACTTTTGACATCCCAAGTCATTTTACCTATCCTTACCATTTCCATTATCCCCTATTCATTTAGAATTGTTCCAGTAGCCTTCAATTATTCACTGTGCATTCTACATCATCACAAAGAATGACATCTTAACCTGCTACTATGGAAACAAATTTTTCATCAAAAATATATTTATTGCTAAGTCACTTATGCCATGTGGGGAAGAATTTTTTTTTAAAAATTAAGTCAATGTAGGGGGTGCCTGGCTGGCTGACTTGGTTAAGTGTCTGACTTCGGCTCAGGTTATGATCTCACAGTTCATGAGTTTGATCCCCACATCAGGCCCTGTGCTGACAGCTCAGAACCTGGAGCCTGCTTCAGATTCTATGTCACCCTCTCCCTCTCTTTGCCACTCTACCACTTATACATGCTCTCTCTTCTCTCTCTCTCTCAAAAATAAATGAATAAAACTTTAAAAAAGTTATATCAATGTATTTAATACTACATAGACATTTTATGGATAGTCACACTGAAGTAATGAAATAAATCATTGTTAACTAAAAACTCTAAGAAGATGCAACTTTTTGAAGATTTGTATGAAAAACGTGTATTCAGAATTCTCAAGATATATATCCCACTCCATATGATTCCTTTTTATTAATATAAAACGCAACACACTTTATGGAGTAAATATTCATTACACAGTAATATTTGTAGATCTCATATCCTAAGACTTCATTTCAACCAGACATCAGACTCTCTGTCTTATGCCCTTAGATTCTATTAATTAATAACAATTTGGGTAGAGATCAGGGAGAAATTACAGCCACCTTAAATAACTCTGTGCACGCCTTAGGAAATAAAGATTAGGTAATTTTTAAAACATGTTCCTGAACATGTTTATCTGTTGCCACTGACTTAGATCATGGAATCTGGGACCATTGTACATTTATAATGAGATTTCAATTCAACCTAAGGTCAATGAGTATCTACATCAGAGAACTATGCTTAATAAAGCTAGTTCAAATGGGAGTAACAAATAGCCTTACCTAAATATATTTATAGCTCAAGAATAAAATCAATTAAATGTAAGCTATGTACCATCTGAAAGAAACCCTAGATTTTTTTTTACTACATGACAATTATATTTAAAGGTAAATACAGTAGGCCCTTTACATTTGCAAAGGCTATTGGCTGAGACTCTGAAACATTGCAAATTTATGAATACCACTAGAGCACCAACATTATTAGAAACAGTGTAGCTGGTCTTTCTCTGCTCCTGGATTTTTATTTGATTGAATAAATATTGCACAAGACAATGCTTTCTTGTACCTTGATGTCCTGGAGATTTTATGGTAAAATAAATATAACTTAATCTTAAAGCTAGCTGGTTTGCCGTCAAATACACATCAGTCTGCCCATGGCTACCTGTTTTCTTACCCCTACTTCTCATTCTTGGATATGAATCCTCTTGAAGGCATTTTCTTGCATTATAGGCCAGTTTCATCTGCTTTCAAAACATTTTCCTATCTCTAATCTTTCTCTTCTGTGACTTTTCAGTTCTCAAGGAAATCCCTCTGTAGCAAAGTGGTGAGCTGATGCTGCTTCTCCTATTAACTTCGCGTTTATGAAAAAACAAATAAATAAACTCCTCAAAATTTATCATCCAATTTTTACTTGTGGTAAAGATTAATTTTGTAGACCATTGACTTCATCTCTTATTGATTCAATTTACAGGTGCTTGACTTTTTTCCTTACTCACATAACCATATAGAATCTGTCATGCTGTAAATATATACTCAAGCCACAATCAACTGAAGTTTCTCCTTGCCTAAATTGTTATCCCTTATTTGATAAGACATTTGTACTGACTAAAGCAGATTCCTGATTTAATCTTTCTTTTTGTATATGTATTTTGAACATAACAACTTGGAGAGTTGCCATGGGGTTTGGGATTCTAAGCTTTGATTAGTTTATTAGCTCAGTGTTCATTTCTTTAAAAAAAAAAAAGCAACCCCCTTTACACCCCCCCTCCCCCCAATTTTGCTTTCTCTGTACTTCTGTTGTATCACTAAAGCGTGGCTTGGGCAGTCAAGTAACTTACAACACACACACACAGACACACACAGCAACAAGTTATTTTTATCAGTTCATGGTAGTTCCTGCCATGCTTCATCCCAGAACAGAGAAACAAGGTCATGTTCCGATAGCGAGCAGAGGCAGCTGGCTAGATATGCTCACTAGGTATATGAGTAAGTCTTTCATATCAATCAGTGAAGCATATACTTATTTAAGGCAAAGAAAAGCATCACTCGAGAGTCAGGGTCATTCTATGACTGCTAAACGAATATTTTACCTGAGGTGTTCATTTTAACTATTCATGTACTCATTTCTCTGCACGTTTTTTATGTGACCAAAAAATTTTTCTACCAACCACCTAATTCATCTGAAATGTGAAAAACATATAAGAGGACAACTACTACGATATAATAACGTACAATAAAAGTACCATCTTTCAGATAAGGAATAGTATGTGCTAATAAGTGAAGCTTTTTAAGGAAGCATCATTCATGTAAAGCAATTATCCAGAGCAAGCAAGTTAGGGCTAGTGTCAAAATTTCCTTTCAGGTATGCACAATTATTTCTCCCTCTATTATGTATTTATGGAGACAGTGTTTTAGAAAACATCATAGCTCCTTAAGCTTGTAAATAGATGACTAAATATGGCAGCACATTGGGAAGGATGCCTCAGAAATATGTAAGAAATATGACAATGTCATACTTGCAAGGATTTCTAGTCAGGACAAAGATGGGAGATCCAATGGCTCTGGTAAGTTCAAAGTCACACCCCTTAAATAGGGACCCACTGAGGACCTTTTAGTTTTATATCCTAATAACAACTTCCATACATGCTCATAAAGGCCATGAACCACTGTAATAATGGACTCAGTGTTAACATTTCTTCAAGTCAATGTTTGAGTAGGCCAGTGGGGAGAGGATGGGAAGCAATAATTATGTTGTTACTCGATTTGCAATTCTCTCTCTTCCATCTTTCTTACATCCTCAGATGCAATCATCAAAGGATAAACTTAACATGGGAAGTAATAATTCATTAGAAACAGTAGTTGAGTAGTTGGCACTTATTTAATACTTTGTATTCTTAGAAGGCAAGTATATATAGCACATATAAACCTACCAACAACACTTTGAATTCAGGGTAGATATTATCATTATAGTAGATGAGGGATCTGAGGCTTTAAGTGGTTAAAGAACTTGTCCACATCACTCAATTTGGAATTTGATTCTGTTTGTCTCAGGATTTCAAGTTCTAAACTACTATGCTCACTTTTATCACTAGAATGGTCAGTTATTAACCATAAAGAAGAAAAATAAAAACCCTCTAAGCAGAACTGAAGCAAATTTTCTTTTTATTCTCTTCTTTTTCTTGTTCCAACCCTAAACATATTGATACATATAAAATCTTACTATAAATATTTACTTTTTACTTTATTTGTTCATTTCCTAATGTAATTTAGCTTGATGTCAGCCTACTCTTTTTTTTAAAAAAAGTAACTACAGAGTACACATTCAAATCCTTTTGTTAATAGAACAACTTATTGGGATGTTAAAAGAGTCATTTAAAATATTATTTTGAGTAATAACACAATATAACCTTACAATTTTATATTATTTATGATGGCATTTAAAATATGGTACTGCTATGTGACTATTGCCTATTGTGTTTGTTGAACATAATTATTATAATGTAATTAGGCTTTTCTTTTAATGGTTGTTTATATCCTTAATTTTCCACATACTGTACAAATCTTATTTTTATAAGGTTAATTAGAATTACTCTGTCTAGAAGACCAGCATTCTTGCTATTTAGGATTTTTAACCAGATTATGGTGAATACTTCACATTTGCCTTTGAAATAACAGATAATACTGTATGTCTTACGTTGCCGTATTTTGAGCCTTAAGATTGTAAGTGATACATTAAGAAATAATCAAATAATCAGATACCATACTCCAGCTTAATTCAGCAACTAGTGTATGACTCAATTAGTTTCTTGGGCTGTTTGTTACATGGAAAACACATTTAAAAATTATAGCTGGGCATACTGAAAGAGAGTGGGCCAAAACTTCAGTGGTGAGACAAACTTTACTCGTTCTAAGAGATTTTTAAACAACTTTACCTACAGAAACACATATCTTTCTTTGATTTTCAGAACTGTAGTAATTATTTCAAGAGTACATTTACATTTTAGAATTTATATATTCATGTGAATTCATGGTCTCTTTTATGAGTTTCTAAAATAACCCTAAAAAATAGTTTCCTTACCTGTTAGCAGTACTCTCTACATTAATTCCATATTGCACAGCCAGATTAATCTCCTAAAATAGATCCTGTTTATGCTACTCCCCACCTCTGCTCAAAATCCTCAGTAGTTCCTGACTTCCTGCCAGATTAATGGCAGACTTCCTCTATCTGGGATTCTAATGATGGCATGGTCTGCCCACAATCTAGTTCTTTCTTGCTCTCTCCCTCATCACTTTCCTACCCACATCCACATTGAACCTCTAGTTGGTTATTTGCCATATTTGCATCTTTTTTCCTCTCTCTCATGCTGCCACTTTTACCCCTTTCACTTATAAAATTAGAAATTCTCTGAATTCATGATGTTGAATTAAATAAATTGAATGGTCTATACCAGGAATCAGCAAACTTTCCTGTAAAGGGCCAGATAATAAATACTTTAGACTTTGTAGGCTATACGTTCTCTGTCACTGTTTAACTCTGCTATAGTGCAAAAGCAGCCACAGACAGCACGTAAAATGAGTGAGTCTGGCAGTGTTTCAATGAAACTTGTTTACAGACACTAGAATTTGAATTTCACATAATTTTCCCATGTCGCAGAAATAGTATTCTTCTTTTTATTTTCTTTAATTGTTAAAAAATGTAAAAGTTCATTTTTAGCTCATAGACTATACAAAAACCAAACGGGTCAGATTTGGCTTGCAGACCATAGTTTCCTGAATCTTTGTCAATACAGTGGGATACTATGTAGTCATTAAAGAGAATGGAGTAGGTGTATATACAGTAATATGGAATGCATTATTATTTATTAAAGCAAAGGCCAAATACTATTCTGGCATGATAACTTTGATTTTTTTATATATATTTTTTAATTTATTTCTAGGAGAGAGAGAGACAGCGTGAGCAGGGGAGGGGCAGAGAGAGGGAGATACAGACTCTGAAACAGGCTCCAGGCTCTGAGCTGGCAGTCAGCACAGAGCCCGACGCGGGGCTCAAACCCACGAACCGGGAGGTCATGACCTAAGCGAAAAGTCGGACGCTTAACCGACTAAGCCACCCAGGTGCCCCAACTTCGATTTTTTAAAATACTTTTTATATGCTATTAACTTTATTCTAGGAAAATAACTAAAATCCTATGAAATGTGTGAGACAGCAGATTGGGGAGGAAGAATTTTACTTTGGGATTTTACTTTACTTAGATTGGGAGGAAGTATTCCTTTATGACCACTTGGGTTTTCTGTTCTTTGTCATGTATTATTTTTATTATTAGCAGTATTTAAAACATCAAGAGAACTTCTCTGTGGGATAAAGTTGTGGATCATTTGTTTGCTTTTCTCTTCTTCTGTAATACAAATCCATTTTAAACTGCCTATTCTTCAAGTCAAGCAGAGAAGTCATTTTTTCCCTTTTCCAGCCCAAGCTATTTTTCTCTTTCCTTCCTCTAGTCCTTTGCCCCACCCCCACCATATGCACAATATAGAATTAATGGAAGTTACTCATCAATTCCTTATGGAGATGTTTTTTTTTTTTCCAGATTAGCATACATATTTATATATGTTACACCCTTGTGGGCACATTCGGATGATAGTCTGTCGTATTGCCTCCAGGGTATTCAGTATTCCATGCATTTTCCTCCTATTCATAAGACCATATTGGTTTACAAGTGAAACTAAAGCTACTAGAGAGATATCTGAATGCATTCTAATCCTAAGAGCATGTGTACTTTGGACACAGCCTTTAGAGTTTTCAACATGGGAAAAACAAATCTTGTGCAGAGGATCAGGAATCAGAATGCCATTGGGCTTCTCAATGCCCACACTGAAAGCTAAAACAAAATGAATTAGAACCTTCAACATTCTGAAAAAGAATTTGATTCCAAATTAGAATCATATAGTCTCTCCTGTTATCAATCAAGTGTGAAGGTAAAGACATTTTTAGGTATGCAAATTCTCAAAAATCTTCTTAAGAAGCTACTGGAGGAAGGAAGGGCTCCATGAAAATGAGGTGGTAAATCAAGAAAGAAGACATGGTGTGTTAACTCAGGCCACAGACTAGGTAACTTAAACAGTTACTTCTCACACTTCTAGAGGCTGGGAAGTCCAAGTTCAAAGTGTGAGCAGATTCAGTTCTGTTTGAGGACCCACTTTCTTGTTGTAGATGGCTGGCTTTTCATTGTAATCCCTCACATAGTAGAAAGGGCTGAGGGAGCCCTCTGTGGTCTCCTTTATAAGGTCACTAATCTCATTTATAAAGGCTCCTCCACAGGCCTACCTCCTCATACCATAACACTGAAGGTTGGAATTTCAACATATGGATTTTGGGGGAGATAGAAACATTCAGTCCATAACACATGGGATCCAGGAAACAGGGGATCTAAGATAGAAAAGAGAATTCTCAGAATGTTAATGAAGGGCAATCCCACAGTGATAGTGTACCAGGCATTGAAGGCAACCAGAAGAGAAGATGTCAGGAGACTTTTTCAAAAACATAAAATTAATGTCTGATGTATCTGTACATTTTGAGAAGGGAGTTACAAGGGGTGTTGCTGTTTCATAATTTATAAATACAGAGAAAATGTAGCAAACAAATACAAACAGGACAGTTGTTAACCCAAAGGAAAAGTGCTCTTGGGAACTGAATATCTTCATCTGTTTCAAATTCTAAGACCTTAGCTCAGTAATTTGAAATTAGCCAAGGCACGAGTATTTGTACCATTGAAGTCAACAAACTGAACATATCAGGACTTTTTTCTTTTCAGAGAATCAGTTTACTAGCACACCAGTAGTATATGACTCAAATCTGAGTTGAACTTATACAGTCATTTCAATGTTGTGAATACTAAATGTTAGTTTGATTAAAAGTATAATATAACTTTATTGGGAGAATGGGGTGGAGGCAAGATAAGGAGTACATGTGTGGTGGGAGCAAAGGAATAGAGGAAACTACACCTTTAACTCTCACATGGGATTCAGTAGCTAATGCCTAACATGAAAAACTACAGAATTTGAATTATTCAGAGAAAAGAGCAACCTAAAAGAAACAAAAGTGGCTATCTGTAGAGAAGAGTAAATGGCAAGGAAGATTGGACAACTCTAATTTTTCATATCAAAATTTCACAACAAATCTTAGAGTTATCTGATTCTTTAAACTATTGGAGAATAGTTTCCTGAAAATGGAAAAGTAAATAGAAAATGGAAAAGTAAATTGCTTGAAACCTCACACAGAGCAAACATACCAATGTGTCCAAATAGCAATAGTGTGTCGGAGGTTCTGTTACAGGTTCTGTTGTGATTCAAGCTAACTCTTCTCTCCCCAGTATCCCTGTCACCTGCCTGACAATCTTCTGTCATTTTCTGTGCCTTCCTTGGTTTGCCATATAAGCACTATAATACTCCTACTCAATTCTGATGTTCTTCTGTCTTACACTGCACAGCCACACACACACAACACACACTTGTGCACATTTGTAACAGTGTGTGTATGTGTCTGTGCGTATACGCACAAAAGGAGTGATATTTTCCATGATTTATTTGAGCTGAAAATTCTGAAATTATATAAAACAAGAGAAAAAAGATTAAAGTTGAATTACTTTTGAGTTTATAACTTTTAATGATTCTAAGAATTATCAGTATAAACTCTGTTATATATATAAAATAGAAAGTCCAATTAAGAGTGGCCTGTAAGAGAGTATTAGCACACGTTAGCAGGAAGTGCAGATTGTGGGCAGGCTATAGGTTGATTCATTCAGTGGTCCGATGTTACCATTAAGGCACATTTCCAGGTGTTTATTCTGCTTTGGCTTCGTCCTGAGGCTGATTAACTTCCTGGAGGTTAGATGGCTGCCAAGAGCAGTCAGAGCCACTTGATGTGTTGTTTACCTTTGACATGAGAGAAGAAACAGAGATCCCATTACTCTGCCAGAAGAGCAATGAAGAACTTTCTCTAATGTTTCCAGCAAATCTTTCCTTGAGTTTTATTGATCACAAAAGAGTCATGTGCCCATTTATAAGCTAATTACTGGCAAAGGGATTGCCATTGAAACAACAGGTCCTACCTCTGGAGTGGAGGGTGGGGCAGCTTCCCACAAGGCACTTGGGCTATGTATGGAAGAGGTGATTACCGGAACAAATTTTAAGTTCCACTTAGGGAGACTTTGGTAATGGAAACTGGATAAGCAAAAGAAGTGTCTATTACAGATCGAAAATAAGAATACCATACCAGGATGTTTTCAGGTCTTGAAATCTTGTTTCCAGGTCAACTCTGTATTTTTATTATTGGTTGTGACTTTTGGAAACAGATCTGCAATAATTCATTAGGATGTTAATATATTACGATGTGCCTTCCGTGATTATTGGCTGATTCACTGCCATCTGGTCAAGCAAGAGATACATTATATAAAGCAAAATATGAGGGAAAATTGGAAGGAATAAAAATATCACGTAAAATGAGATATATGAATTAGAAATAGGCTCCAAAGAGTGACACTAATATGAGGGGGATATACTGAAAAGTCTTTTTGTTTTATTTGTTCATAATGTGGTAAATATTTTTCAAAAATGCTGAGTTCTGCAATAACTTTTTAAATCATTTTTCTTTCCCAGAATCTTCTATCCTTCTGTAATGATCATGTGGGCTTAATGGCTGACTTGGCCAAGGTGCTACCTTGTAGACATTGGCTATTCTCAATTCTTTTTCAAATTTTTATTTTTTAGCATATGGATCAGTATCACTTTATTTTTGTCAGAATTAACAAGAAGGATAACTCATTTTTGCTTAAAGCTACTTTTAAAAGTCTGAATCCTTAAAAACATAAATATTCTATATGTGTGAACAATCTAAGAGTTATCATATTAAATTATTATTGTGCTGATTCTTTCCTCTGTATCATTCAAATTGTTGATTTTTCTGTTGTAGACATTATCTATTGGTCTCTCAGTATGGGAAAAGTATACAGTTCAGGATTTAGCATCCCTCCTGTGCTCTGCCTACTACACATGTAGCCCCGTCATCTCCCCACTCATCCTCCCAATAGAGTTATATTATAATTTCAATTAGATAAATATTCAGTATTTGTACTATTATGACATATCAACTCAATTTAGAACTGAGTGATGTGTCAGTGATATATTTAGTAAAGTGTAGGAAAAACCTACAGATATTTTTGTGTTAGAGTATGAGTAGAACTGGCATTCTATTCTCGTCTTTTCTCTCTCTGCTTAAAGAATTTTTTACCTTGCTTGGTTTTAATAATTGGTAATTTGGTCATTTGGAACTCCTCTTACCTCTTAATAAATTAAAGCTTTGCATACCTTCTGGTTTTGTGTGCTACCTTGCTTTTCTGAGTTCCCAAGGTGGCCTCCCATATTTTCACCTGCCCACATTTTTGCAAATAGCTACTTTTCATTTGTTACTTGATAGATAATATCTAGACATTTTCTTTTGGATTTCCCTTTTATACATTAGGTACAACCATGTATTAGGTTTCTCTATGTTCTAAGTGGCCAAATATGATTCTTTTTTGAGCTTGACAGAATGCACCCAAAATATGCTCAGGACTTGTTCTTTTGTTATTTTCCTACGCAGATTTTGTGGTCACTTTAAAAGCACTTGAGAAATACTGCCTTATTTTAAGAAGCAATTAAATAGAAATAAATACAATTAGGATAGAGTCTCGTGTAGGGCTAAGTCTAATATGACCTTAGCCACATAGGCAAACATTGTTGTGTTGGATGAAAAGAGCAAATGGTGTGATTCAGATTTTATGAAGACCATCAGGGCTACAGAAATCACACCAGCATACCTCTAGACCAAATACTAGTAGTACATATCCAGGGAATATAAAACAGAACAGAACCGAACCACTTAGTATTCATTTCATAAGTAATTCTTAAACTACAGATACTAATATGCTGCAACGAGTTCATGTTCTTCATGGACTGAAACGTAAAAGAATAAAGCCTTTCTTCCCCTACCTGTATAAATCCAAGATTGGCTTATAAAACTCCAGATTACCTACTATAACTGCCTTTTGCTACATATAATTAATTCTAATGTCCTAAAACTGTTCTGAGATAATATATGTGGAAATGCTCTGAGAGAGTATCCAACAAATGTTATACGTTATTAGTAATTTAGCAAGTTTTTCTAATAAAAAGAGCATGTATATAATGGAACTGGCAAGTAGACGGATTTTTCTTTTTCATTTTAGAAATGCATCTAAAATCTGCATAAACAAAAACAAATTACCACTTTCTTTGTCTCCATATCATTTGAACCACAAAAACTCACCTACTCATGTACTTCATCTGCTAATATTTTGGTTTTATATCCTGAGTTAAAATGTGAGATCATTCTCCCCCAATTTAATTTTTTTGACAGTGAATATTTATACTAAATTTAAATTAAGTGTAAAAGAGCAGATTGATAAGAACACCAAAAACCTTGTAGATCAACCAATAACACCAGCTGTCCAAATTATTCTACAGCATTGCAAAGGTTCCTCTAAACTGCATATTTATTGCTGGATACATTCCATCCATATGACGTACAAATTTGAGATTTATACTTTTAAACATAATAAGATGGAGTTCTGCCATGCCTACTGGGTGATAAGTAAATGCATACACAACCAATTTGGTTTAAATCTCAGTCCATAATATTTTTGCATTAATCTTAGGCCATACGATTTTTTTTTAGATCAAGTACTTATAATTGTAAAATGTACAATCTCTTTCCTATATACTTTCTCCTTAAGGTTTCATAAAAACCTCAAGGGGAAATATGAAAAATATAACAATATCACTTCTATTTCATGTACTTGTAGAATACTGATGAAACAAAGGCATTTATTTAAACAATGTCTCTAGGTAATTCTTGATTGCTAATAATTGAGTCAATAGGTAAAATGTATCTTTTAGAGCCTTTACTATTTCTCCTATCACCAAGTAGTTTATAAATAAATAAGTTATTAGTGGCTGAAATATGCAGAGTAATATCACAATGCATGCATTGATGACACTTTGATTAAGAGAAACCTCACTAATTTTTAAAAAATGGAAAGTGCTGGGCAAAATTGCTGGGACAAAATAAAGAATATTTTAAACAAACGCAATTTTATTTGTTTCAGATGCACGCAATAGTTGGAATTAGGCTGATTGTTGCTTACCTCATGGACAAGTCTGTTTAATTAGGAAATGTTTCATTATGTAAATGGAGGCTTCTAGAGTGTTGAGAGATAATCTGTTCATTTAATCTTCTACATAATCTACACAATCTATATAATCTCTACTTATACTATCCAAAAAAGAAAGAGTAAGGGGGTTAAATGTTAGCCTCAATGCTGAATGATCCCTAGTTCAGAATTTAAGAGTTTTAAGAGTTAACATTAATGATGTTTTACTATGCTGATCAATAATCAAGTGACACATGAGGTGTTTAGAATGTTGAGCCTTCTAACTTCAAATTTTCTGCATTATTAGCATTATTATTGCTTGAGAGCATACATACCATACTCTTGATCTTGTTTGAGGCCAGGTCTGTTTGATGGTCATTGATTCTTAGGGATTCAACTGTGGAGTTAATATAGTTCTAGTAATACACCAGAATCCTCTCATTCATAGATTTATAATGTTATTCTATATTTATTAGCTTAAAACACACCCTCTTACAGCATGTTTTCATGAGTAATATATGCTAAATTGCTAATTCTTCTGACTTCATCTTCAGTCTGTTTTTCTTTCTACAAAGTGGTCACCAAAGTAGAATGACCAGAACCCAGGTTGTGAGCAACACAATTAAAAAAATACTAGATATGCTACTTGTATAGAGTTTTATATAGTCCTTTAAATTTTCCTCTTTTGTGTGTAGATTTAATGTATGTAACATATTTGTATAGTACTATATGTTTATCATTTATAAATATGTAAGTTGAAGTCCATTGAGGGTACATGCTTAAATATTCATTTTATATAAAGAGGTTTAAGGATGATTGATATAAGGATTTTCAAATGTATTCAGATTTCCACATTTTTTCACTTGTTACATGTATTTTTAAATGTTATCTCCTTTCCTAAAAGGTAAAATATTTCCTGGTCAGGCATTCTGACTTGTCTTTTGTCATCTTTACTAGCCTAATACTCTGTCTACCTTAGCGAAAGTTGGATTTTTTCCCTTTGTTTGCAGTGATAAAGTGTCATGAACTCTTGATGGCCTAAGCAGTTTTTTAAAAGTCTTTTTTCAACATGATGTTGACTAATCTTCTTACCATATCTTGAAGTTCGTTTTTTTTAAGTTGTAAACCAGATTTTAATTCTACTCTGAGTGCCTTGTGACTTGATGGAAGTTGAAAGGCTACCATGATTTGTTCCTTATTGGCCTTTTATTGAGTCAGCTAGTGCCCAAGACACTCTACCTACCCCCATGCAATGAATATACACTGTTAGTATAGCCATAGACAATATTTGGTGTATATTATGGTTATTGTTGTTCCTGTTGATGTCATTTTTATTGCTATAGACTTCTGACTATAATAATAATCACAAAACGAATAGAAGCCAGAGCTGTGTAACTAGAGACTTTTTCTTTTTAACAGCTATTGTTAGCTCTGGGTATAACATGTAAGGTTCAAAACCTTTTCCTAAAATAACATAACTTGCTAGGGGCATGATTAGGCTCAAGGAAAATTTTCTTTTATTTGTGATTTGTAATATAATAGCATTGTGTTTGTTTAAGGTGAGTAGGAAGTAGTTGTGTTTATGAATCTGCTATGAGTATCAGAACTTCCTCTTTTTACCACTGTACAAGATAAAGCCTGGCACATAGTAGGCATTCAGAAAATAGTAAATGGATAGATGGATGAAAAATAAAAACAATTTTATTTAACAGAATTCCATAAAAAATTATGAAGCTCTTTTGAATCATTTAATACCATGGGCTTTGGTTATCATTGAATCATGAGAGTGCTGAATTCAGTACTGGGAATGGAAAATATGTTTGTCTACAAGATACTGTGTAAGACAAAGTAATTTGCATATAGTGATATATTTTCAAGGTACAGTTTACTAAAATGATTTATATAAACTAGCTTGTTGTAAAAACAATAAATTATACCAAATTGATATAATAGAGCTAGATAAAGAAAATAAACAGTATAATGCTACATTTTAAATTCAGATTTGTAGTTGTTCAACTATAGATTACTGAAATATGTATTGAATGGTGCCAAAGATAATATCATTGACCCACTACCGTGAAGGCATGGGAATTATTTTTCTGTAAGTAGTTATAGATCGTGATAATCCATACATGTTGCTTTGACCTTCTTTCCTTCAGGGACACAGGCATATCTTTTGTAGATGCCTTAAGAGAATTAACTTTATTCTGTGCTATGCCAAAGCACAGAATACAACTGTTATCTCCAAAGATCAAAATGATCCTCTGGCCTCATTGTCACCATTCCCTAATTAACTGAGCTAATCTTCTCTGGGTTGTATAAACCTGAACCAAAAATAAATGGATAATGAAAGAATCATGAAATCTATACATTTATGACCCATGTAACTTTTTTCTCCTTTAAATACTCACATGATCATAATATTGCTTATCTTGATAGAAGTAATTGACCATTAAGAGTGTTATTAGAAGTTTTAAGGAATTAAGTCATCACTTAACAATTTTTTTATTATGAAATTCATTTTACTCATACCTTTATTCTTATTTCTGACTTTAGTCTTGGAAGTGAAGTTCATTAGACTTATTTAGATTCCTTAAGTTGGTGTTTCAAATAGCTGGGCTTTTATTATTCTTCAATGATATCAGGACCCTGACTATAAAGTCTGTTGAGTTCCTGGGTTTATCTCTTGAGAAATTATACTAAGAAGAAAAACCAAACTAAACATGATGACTCTTAGGAGTTGGGGATTTCAAGTGCTTNAAGCTCTGTGGGGCTTTATTATTGTTCATAAAGGTTAGCAACTTTAGGTCCAAACGTAGGAGCCATCTCAAGCCTGATCTAAAATGGAGTCTTTCAAAGAACCATATCTTTTACCAGAAAGTAGGCATATATTACCTTTGAAAATGGTAGCATCTTATAATTGGGGATTTGTAATAGATCTTGGCAAGGTTGACCACTTTTTTATAGTACAAACCTTATGTGAAAAATACATTAGGGTGGAGAGCAGAAATGCAGTATCTTGATAATGACTTCCCTCAGTGAACCTGTACTATATCTGAGCATCTGAAAATTGGTGTTACAAGTAAAGCTTTAAAAAATGTTTTTCTGAATATGAAACCCAGTGATTAACTGGATATCTGCAGTCATGTGTATCAGTTATGTTTTATTTTATTAGGTTGCACTACAGAGCTCAGATATTGTTTTCAAGTCTGTATACCAGGATGTATTACTAAATTTTGAAATTAAAGGTGAATTTTATAAAAACTGAGTTTCATTCCCTTCTAAGCTCACTTTCTAATATTTTATAAAATAACATTTTTTAAATTTTTTATAAAATGAAACCAAAATTAAAATTCAAAAAATTATTTTATATTGAAGTAAGACATGTTTAGAGTATAAATGGTATTGAACCACATACATTAAAATATGGTGTTGATATTTTTAGTAAACAAAAATATAGATAAACTAAATGGGTAGTTATTTTGATAGGGCCAAAGATTAATTATGTTTATTTGAAAACTGCTTATAATATTACTTTGGATGCATGAAGCAACAAACAAACAAAAATAAAATTAGATTCTTTGTGCGGATCTATTCTTAGAGGAAATGTGTATTTTTCCAGGATTTTTAAATGTTTATAACTTGGATGTCTCCCAGTAGTCACCCTTTTTCCATCCCAGGAACATCAATCACTTTCCACACGGCACCTGGACCTGAAATGGTGCTTCAAATTAATACATGTTAAAAATAAAAATTGTAAATTTAAAAAAGTTACCCAAATGCTTCTTACTTTATAATAAGCGAGACAAAAAGAGAAAGATCCTTATATGTCTGTGTGATTTTCATCTCTAATCTGACTCAGCCCTGCCAGAACTACATTAAAACCTTCACATTCATTGTAACTGGTGAGTTGTTCCTTTTAGTGATGTAGCTATAGTTATGTGGTTTCTTACCCTTTGTCTGATAACACTTGTGATTTAATTTTCCTAAAGATATTACTATTTAATAGTAAGCCTAAATAATTTTTAAAAATAAATTGTATTTTTTTATTCCAGATGTAATGAAATGTTTGGGCAAGCAGAATTATTCAAACCCACTGCCTATGTTCCATTTTTTGAAGATCATGATTATTTTTTCACATGGACCTGCTATTTATTGACTGGTTTAAAAGATAAGCCTATGCAGTAAGATTTTATCTGCTCCCTTATATAGAATTCAACTACTTAATTTTCATATTCCTGTTAGGAACAAAAGATGGGAGTCATACTAAAATTGGCTCAAATTTCTTATCATTGAGTCTCATGTCTTCTTCTGAGTTGATCCTCAGGAAAATAATCAATGCTATGGCCCTACATATTAACTGCTTAATAACAGCATTGTTTCATAGAGCTACTTCTGATTGTATAAATGTTTAGTATATTTAATGGTTTCTCTTTGAAGCTAGGAAAGCTGGCAATGCCTTTATAAGTAATGATAAAACTGCTATTAATAATATGAATGCCTTGAGAATATGACAAGTGTTAACACTAAATGGAATAATTGATATTTATTGAGTGCTTGCCATTTGGCAAATTCTTTTACATATTACTATACTTATTTTTCATAAGATTGTTTCAAAGTTAATGTTAGCATTTGTGGCTTTACATATGAGGAAACTAATAACCAGAAAGGTTATGTAATTTTTCCAAGTCACATAGCCAGGAAGTAGGAGGGAGGACCAAGATTCAAATTTAAACAATTCTTGAATTGTTTTGATACATGGCCCATACTCTGCTCTTTCCATCATATCATGCTACCTGTGGATTTGGTTTGGAAGTCATCTAGTTCAAACCTTTCATATTTACATATGAAGAAACTGAGGCACAGATTGTTCTCATGACACAGCCAGAATCTGGAGCTCTGAGAGCATTTTCTACCTTGTTGTCACTGGATAACCTGAAGCAAACTACAGGGACTGAGAGACTGAATGAATGCATGAACGGAGTATGATGATGGGAATCATATAGTCAATAAAGCACTAAACTAGGAGCCAGGAAATTCAGCTTTCACCCTGTTATTTTATCATCCATGTGACTTTAAGCACTGTGTAACTTCTTTGCGGCTCTAATTCTCTATTTCTATAATGGGAGTCCTAGTAAGTTTCCTGCCTTAGAGAGCCACTACAAAACTCAAATGAGGTAATAGATTTGAAAATTACTTTGCAAATCATGGAATATTTTATCATGTAAACCGTTTAAGATACCTAGTAGTATGCATTTAAGAGTACATAGTTCCAAGTACATATAAAATGCAGTAAACTTTACAGTGTAAACCACTCAGGGAAATGAGTCTTTGCTGGGCTAAAAGCCTGTGGCTGGCTGCTGCCCAGGTCAAGTCCAGTTTGATTACCAGACAATGGAAGGTGATGAAGGTGCTCTCTCTGGTGACTTAGGGCATCCCCAGAAGTTAAGATACCTAGCTCCCATTGGGCAGCCCCCATTTTTTGTCTAATAGCATGAGGCTGAAATTCTAGTTGGAGGGGAGCAATCTGGGTTTTCCAGGCCTATACAAGTCTTGGTGCATTTGTGCAAATGAAGAATAAAAACTCTTCTCATCAATGCATCTAATTGTTATTAATGTGGATCTTCAAAGAGCAGTTAATGTAGCTAATTTATTTTTGTCAGATAGAATCTTCACAAAATTCTGATAACAGGAGACAATGGAGCAACAAATATAAAGGAGGTAAGGTTAAGTGATTTAACCAAGGATGGAATATGGGACAATTAAATACTAACATCTAGAGGAGATTGGACAATTAAAGACTAAAGCCTAATTTGTAAACTTTCAGTTTAATGAATCATACATTGTTTCTTTAAAAGACCATATGGATCTAGGAAGATGATGTATTATGAAGTCCCCAGAACCCTAAACTTGAGCTTTGAAGATAACATCCTGACTTAGAATAACTCTTATTTAAAGGTTTACCATGCATTAATCTCTTTTTTTCCCCTTGGGAAGCAGGCCAGTCAGGTGGGACTATTATAATAGCAAAATATTGAGATTCAGAGAAGCTGTATATTCTGCCTAACAATGTAGACGCAGTAGGTGTCAGAACTTAGTAATTTTTACTCCTAACAACTATTCCGTGCTCCTTCTTTAAGAAATGGGGAATTTAAAATTGGCCTTTGCATCTTTGACATGGACATATATTGATAAATCTAGTAACTACTTTGTGGGTTGCAAGCTGAAGGTAAAATATTTTAAAGCAAAAATCAAATCAGAACGGTTTGCCAGTTATTTTTATCTCAGACTCAAGTTACAACCCCTTTGAAGCCAAAGGAAATTTTTACTTTAAAGGGGGCACGCAAAGGGTGCCTGGCTGGCTTGGTAGGTGGAGCATGCAATTCTTGGTGTCAGGGTTGTGAGTTCAAGCCCCATGTTGGGTGTAGAGATTACTTAAAAATAAAATCTTACCCAAAAAAGGGCAAAATATGAAGTAAACAGTCCAATGCTTTCTAGCTCAGACTGCAAATAGTCTCTCTCCTAACCTACAGTATCTTCATGTCCCCTCTTGTCTAGCAGGATTGTAGGGAGTGTTGATTTTGAAGCTCCATCAATCTATTAAACATTAGACAGAAGGTTTTAGGAAACAGGCCATGTGTATTGTGACGTACAGTCCTGGAAAGAAAAATGATCAATCTGTGTATTTGCCTTTTAACTAGTTGTAGACAAGTTGGCCATGTCCTTGGCACATTAATGAATTCTGTCATATCTCATCTCTACTGCTCTCTTATTATATGAATTCAGATCTGTGTTTGGCAATAAAAATAAAGTCACTGATTTAAGTTTCTACTTCCAAGCTTGGGCTCATGGTCCCTAATAATCACTGACTACCATAAGGAAAAGAATAAGTTTTCTAATGTGATTTGTAACATGTAACTTGAACTAGATTTTAAAAGGAATTTTCTGTCTATTCACAGAGATTTATTTTTGCAAATGTTTTCTTCCAGCTAGTATGTGATCCTACACCTCTAGTGAAGTAAAAAACAGAGTTACAGATATACGAAGGAAATATAGGGGATTTCTCATTTATTCATGGATAGATTCAAATATTCACCAATACCAAAATGAGTGTGTGGTGCATTTGACTTGTAACAGTTTGTGAGGAAGTGATTAAAAATATGGCTCATAAGGCACAATTACATTTCATCCACAGTATCTCTTCATTGAAAGACCTTTCTAGAAAATAGGTCTACTTTCCTTAGCATCTGGTCTCTTTTATCTGGCACATTGGTTCCTGGCTCCTTTTTATCTAGGACAGCCTATTTATAAATCAAGCATAACCACTTAGATCTCTCAATTAGTAGCCCCATTCCCGTATTTAAATTAGTCTTTAGGATATGTTACAAATTCTCCCTAATCACGTGTGTTAAGAATTTAAAGTCCTTTTTCATTCATAATGTCAAAAGAACAAAGGATAGACAGAGCATTTAAAGAATAAGAGCTATATATTATTATCTTGAAGTGGCAAATATGTCTATACTCCGAAATATATATGTTCATTTGAACAAGATATTTCCCAGTATTACAAAAGTATTCTGCATTTCTTTTTAAAGTGAATTTAGATTTTTTATTCTGTCACTACAAATAAAAGGATCATGTTAATAGATAGGAGGAGGATCACATTAGTAAATAATTTGACTGACTTTTAGTTTTATTTTCCTGTACTGTAAGTTGCAAAATATTTTGTGTTTTGAAGGACTACATTTCTATTGTCATTTTTTCGCCTTAAGGTTTGTTTGCATTAGGACAATTTTCATTAATTCATTTATTTAGGAACTATTTATTAAAATGCTCCTATGTGTTATATATACTGCCCTACTCATGGAAAGTAAAAGTTCTTACCCTCCAAAACCAGACACATTTAGGGAGCAGCAATGTATTAGGTTTCATTGATTCCAGAATGTACACGTGTTCCCATCTGAATGTATCTGAAAGTAGGATTCATTTTATAATTGATGTCTGACAGTCACTCCTGGACAGGGATGAGTGAAATGGATGCCATTGCCTACCGATGCGTGGATAGCAAAAGCACCAGCATCAAAAATTACTGAACTGGTGTCAGTGGCTACAGTGAAATTGCACATGATAATGGAATAATAGTCTAATTCCTAGAAGCAAAGGTTTTGAGCAGGGGGTGAAATGGGTAGGGTGTCATGTGTTTAGCAGTGTTCCCAAAGGGGATGTTTTAGTCTGTACTTCTGACATCTTGGGTGAGAGTTCTCTGATCTGATGGAGGAAGAAAAGAAAACCCAACCTTTTCTTCTCTAAGCCTATTCTAAAGCACTGAAAAAAATAGAAATTAATATTTCAGTACATTATCTTATCATTCCTTCAGGCTAAAAATGCAAAGCAGGAGTCCATAGTTCTTGACATTTCAAAATTACTCCATGATCTAGATATCCCCCAAAGGGAAATTTTACTTTTCACAACATATATACTGAGTATTTCCACTGAGTATATATTTTTCACTGAGACCATCCCAGAGCATTTAGATAAAAATCATAACTTAGTAAAAAATACACAAACAAGACCTTGGTGTTAGAAAAGAAATTCACCAAGAGATTCGATTTGTTTTGGCTTGCAGATTATTCTAAAACTTTGCAAGTTGAATTGTTACCGAATGTCAGAGGGTAAGTCTACTTCCTTGTGCCAATTTACAGTCAATGCTATGAGTTCTATGTCTATACAATTCTTGTGGATGCTCAAAAGTAATCTAAACTGAAAACATATTTTCACATATACTGGCTTAAGACAATACATAGACTGATTTCTAAGTGAAGCCCCAAATTATTTTATTTCCCTAAAGTCTTTATGTTTTTATGATAGGAAGCTTAACAGATTACTTTTCTCCCCTTCAAATTCTCTTTTAAACTGTGTTTGGAAAACTGCAGCAGCAAGCAGCCTTTCTCCCCAGAGAAAACAAACTTTGCTACTCAAGTCACTACTGATGGCTTATTTATTTCAGTCCTGATGTGTAATCTCATTGGCACTTAAATAATGATCCTGTCTTTGAATGTATGGCTTTCAAGTCTTTATTTTATGCATTAAACTCACAGTTGTTGTTTTATTCTTGACATTGCCATTGATTTGGTAAGGAGAACTTTCAGTATTTTTTTTTTAATAAAACAAACAAAATCCCACTTTTAGAGAATTCTGTAAGCTGTCTCAACTGCCTACAGTGACATTATCAAATGACAAAACCCAGAACCTTCTATAAGGCAGAATTTACCTTATAAAACTAAAAAACAAAACAACACACACAAAGCCTTTAGCAATTGCTTCATTGAACATAGTATAAGACCCAGAGTCATTCTTTAAAATTCTTCTTTTAAAGCGTTTATTTATTATATGATTAGACAAGACATTCTTTTTTCTTTTCTTACATTTTTGAGACAGCTTCATGATGTGATGAAAAAAAAAAAGGTTTTTAAAATCAGTAAAACCTGGGTTCAAGCTCTGGCTACATTATTTACTATTACTTACCTTAAAAAAATTACTTATTCTTTGGTTTATATACCATAAAATGAGGCTAATAGTGTGAATTAAATAACAGTAGACAGCCCGTAGCAGATACTAAGTAAATGTTTTCATTTACCTTCTCCTCTCAGTTTTTTTGGTAGTTAAATAAAATGTTTGAGCATTATAATCCCCATGAAAAATTAATTTTCTTCTCATTAATTGAAATAATTTAAGTAATGGAAACTGGTGGAATGTGGTAATTTAATACAAAATTATATTAAGAGTGGCAAAATAAACACAAGCACATTTCAATTAAAGGATAAAGAATTTGGAATGATTATCCAAATTGTGGCTTAATATCAGTGTCCAATGATCTAGTAGCAAGCAGGCCCTTAATCAGTTTCTCTCTAAATCCTATTTAAATGCCTCTGAAGACACAGAAATAGTGACATCAGCACCAAAATGAAGACTTACAGCTAAGCTAGGGAAAAAATTTTGAAGAGATTTTCATCAACCTAAAGCCAATGATGCTGGACTAGGGGTAAGCCAGGGATTTACAAGAGATTTTTATTATGGAGCAGCCCCATCTAAGCTTGAAAAATGGAAGGAGAACATTTTTTCCTTCTTATGCTCTCTGCCTGCTGGATGAGTCATGGGATATATTGGCATATAATTAGAAACAGTATAATTGTTTGCAAATCTGAAACCAATGAGGGAAACTTTGGTGCCTCCACACAATGGAGCATCATGGCCACCGATGTCATGTTGCTAGTGAGACAGTTGCATTTGATGATTAGGAGCATAATCTCTGCAGTTATCCCTGGGATAGAATCCTCTGCCCATTACTCACTGAACCAGGTACCCTTGGTACACTGTCCTCATCTGTCAAATAGAGATTAAAAGCAAATGATGTCATAGGGTTTTTTTTTTTTAAGAACAAAGTGATATGTATAAGAAGTGCTCTCTCAGCAGCTGACACAGATTAAGGCCTCTATAAATTTTAAAAGTAGTTATTATCTTTGAAAATATAAATAATATTCACATATAAAATCAAAGAGTACATTGATGTGTCGGTGTGTGTATAAAATAACCTCACACATGCATGCGCATATGCACACATCAGAATCTTAACAGTGTTTATTTTAGGCAGTAGAATTATGAGTCATTCTTCTTTGTAATTCTGCATATTTCTAAAATTGTCGATAAGAAATGTATATTGCTTTTAGCATCAAAAAAACCAAACTAATGCATAAAAGTTTCAAAATATAGCCGATTTTATACAAGGCCTACCTGATTCATAGTAGACACTGAACAAATATTTGTACAATGAGTGGATAAATGAATGAATGAGAGCTAGTTAATTCTGTGTCCTAACGTAACCCTGATAATCCTCCTAAAGCATGACTTTCATCCAGAAAATCTATTCACAGTCTTTCAAAGACTTGCTTGAAACCAAGAAAATGAGTCTAGACTCTTCCAAGAATAGCATGCAAGGTTCTACATGACCTGGTTGAAAATCACCTTTACTTTTTTCTTCAAACCATTTCACCTTGCTTTCCATGTGGTACAGCTCAACTGAATTATTTTCCTCTTCAAAAACACAAGGTATCTTTGTCACCTTGATTTCATTCTTTCTGTTAACCACAGTTCCCTACCAATATCTTTCTGAATTCTGAGGCCCGGGTCAAGAAGCTTTGCTCAAACCCAGAGCAGAATTAGTTTTATCCTTTGTTCTGTTCCCATAGAAATGTGTTTGTATATTTTCAATACCATTTGTTGATGTTTAGCTACATTATTTCCTCCCTTTTTACCCCAAAGTAGAAAATGTGTCTCCCCTTTACCTGTTGGGACAGACGTTGAAAGGGTTCCTCACTTTTCATATATAATCTCCTCTTAAAACTGTTTTATTCTGTGACAACACATACATGGTGAAAATTACAAAGGCACAAGTGAATATAACATAAGTGGGTAGATAAGTAAAATTATGGCTCCCACAAATCCTTGTACCCTATCACCAGAAGCAAACTTTATTGCCACGTTTTTACAAATTCTTCCAGAGATATTCTATGTCTCTAAAAGAATATACATATTTCTTTATTTTCAACACATAGGTAACATACTTTACCCATTCTGCTTGCACTTTGATTTTTAGATTTAACAGTATATTTGGGAGATTGTTCTATATCAGTATGCTTCCCTTTTTTTATGATTGCATAGCATTTAATTATATAAATATACCAGAAAACAGTTAACCAGTTCTTTTGATAGTTATTTAGACTATATACACTCCTTTGCAATTATGATGTGACAATAAATAACCCAGCATATATGCCATTTCACACATATGAAGTATATCTGTAGGATAAATTCCTAAATCTGAAATATTCATATGCACTTTGAATTGGCATGAACTTCAGAATCAGCTTCCTTAGTTTCAAAACAATCCTGTTTCCATTTTATTAGAATCCATTACTTTATGTATTAATTTAAGGATACTTGATACATATATGATATTATATTTTTCTAAGTAAAAATTATGCATGCTCTCCATTTGTTTAAGTCTGTATATTCTTTTTCTTGTAAACCTTGCGTATTCCTACATATGTCATTGTTTTTGTTGCAATTGTAAGTCTGGTTTTACTTCCACTATATTTTCTGATTGGTGTTTGTATAGATTAAAGTTATTCATTCTCATGTATTAATGTTAGGTCCAATGGCTTAGTGAGTTCTCATTTCTAATTTTTTTAATATATTTGGCAAACAATATTATCTACAGGTTTTATTTTATTTTATTTACCTAAGTTTTAACTTAATGCCTCTACAATGTGGTTAAGTAATAATGGTATAGAACTTTTTTTTAAAAATCTGTCTTTTTTTTTTTTTACATTAGTGGAAATGCTTCTAAGATTTCCCATTAATGATTATCTTAATACTGGCACATAAGAAATATACAGTCATATTTTATTTTTTCTTCTATCACATCTTTCCAAAGCCTTATGGAGCTATTTTTAAGGTATATATTGTTGTTGGCCCTGGAACAACATGGGTTTGAACTATGCATGTCCATTTCCATGCAGAGTTTTTACAGTACAGTTCTGTAAGACTGTAGATGTGTTTTCTCTTCCTTTTGATTTTTTAAATAACATTTTCTTTTCTATAGCTTAATTTATTGTAAGAATACAGTGTAGAATACATAAAACATACAAAATCTACATTCATTGACTGTTAAATGTTAATGGTAATGCTTCTGGTCAATAAAGTTTTGAGGAGCCAAAAGTTATACACAGACTTTTGACTGCTCACAGGGTCAGCTTCCTAACCCCTATTGTTCAGGAGTAAGCCATACCTATTTTTAAAGTGTACAATTCAATGGTTTTTAGTATATATTTTATAGAGTTGTGTATCTACTACAACCAATTTTAGAATATGACACCAGAAAGCAAGTCCATACACTTTAGCAGTCACTGACTTTCCCCCAACTCCCTCCAGGCCCAAGTGACCACTGATCTACTCTTTCCATAGATGTATATTCTGGAATTTCATATAAATGGAACCATACAATATGTGGTCCTTTGTGATCAGCTTATTTCATGTAGAATAATGTTCTTAAGGTTTATGTGTTATAGCATATATCATTGTTTCATTCCTTTTTGTGACTGACTTATATTCCATTGTAAGGATATAATGCATTTCATGTTCATTAGTGGTTGCTTGAGTTTCCATCTTTTGGCTATAATGACTAATGCTCCTACAAACTTTGCTGTTCAAGTTTTTGTATGGAGAATATTCCTAGGAATGGAATTTCTGAGTCATAAGATCACTTTGTGTCTTACTGTCTGAAGAACTACTGGCCTGTTTTCCAAAGTGACTACACTCTCTTACATTCCCACCAGCAGAATATGATAGTTCTGATTTCTCTGTATCCTTACCAGCAATTGTTATGTGAACTTTTTATTCTGGTCATCCAACTAGTTATGGTATCTCATTGTTGTTTTGATTTTCATTCCTTGATGGCTGATGATGGTGGACAGCTCATCATGTGCTTACTGACCATTTGTATATCATTTGGAGAAAAATCTATTTAGATGCTTTTCCCATTTTGTATTTGAAAAATTTTTCCTTTCATTATTGAGTTGTATGAGTTCTTTATTCTAGGTACAAATCCCTAATCAAATACATTATTTACATATATATCATTATTATAATTATAAATTACATCTTAAAAATATTTTTTCAGTCATTCTGTGGATTGAATTTTCATCTTCTCAGTGCTGTTTTGAAACACAAGTTTTAAATTTTGTTGTATTTTTTATTTTGTTACATATGCTTTTAAAGTCATGCCTAAGAAACCATCAACTCAAAATAAAACCCCAAACAACCTAATTTAAAAAACAATGTCTCAAATAGGCATTTCTCCAAAGAAGACAAAGAACTATGCAGTGTAAGTGCCTGACATTAAGCTTTTGATTGCCAGTTCATCCATTTCAAAGACAACCACCTCAAATAAACACATTTCCAATTGTATGACCAAGCTACTAATAAAACAACTAGATTAGAAACCAGGCCACTTCACCCATGAAATTTCTTACTGCTGTGGAGATTAACTCAAGAACCATGAGATCATGACCTGAGCAGAAATCAAGAGTGGATGCTTAATTGACTGAGCCACCTAGATCTCCCTGCCTTCTTGCAATCTTAATAAGAACTGCAAGGGCCAGTTCAGCCACAACATTTTGCTGGTCAGGGGATGTGTAGGGGGGGATGCGGAGCCTTACCACAATTAGTATAGGCCCAGGTGAGTGCCTGAGGCATTTCTAGCTGACTTACTATCAATAGGCTGAGAGCAATCCAAAAAAGACGAATAGCACATAAAAAGTTGCTCAACACCATTAGTCATTGGGTAAATGCAAATCAAAACTACAGAGAGGTACCACTTCACAACTATTAGGATGGCTACAATTACAAAATATAATTACAATAAAACCAAAATATAAAATAACAGGCTTTGATGATGAAGTAGAGAAATAAGAAACTTCCGCACTGCTAAGGAATATAAAAGTAGCTACTACAGTAGCTACACCAAACAGTTTGGTAATTTCTCAAAAAAATTAATCATAGAATTTCCATATGACCCTTATTTTACTTTTAGTTATATATACAAAAGAATTGAAAACAGGGACTCCAATAGATATTTGGAATATCAGCACTATTCACAGTAGCCAAAAGGTGTAAGCAACTCACCAATAGATGAATGGATAAACAAAGTAGTAAATATATTACAGTGGAATGTTTTTTAGCAACAAAAAGAAATGAAATTTCATATACACTATAACATGAATAAGCTTTAAAAAACACTATGTCAGTGAAATAATCTAGACACTAAAGGACAAATATTGTATGGTTCCACTCATATCAGGTCCCTAGAATAGACAAATTCATAGACAGAAAGAATAGAGGATACCAGGGGCTGAGAATGGGGAATGTTTATTGTTGAACAGGTAGTTTTTGTTGAAGATAATGAAAAAGTTTCAATCTAATCTGGATGCCTTTTATTTTATTTTATTTTTACCTAATTATCCTGGTTAGAATCTCCAGAAAAATGTTATAGATGAGGTAAGAGTGGATATCCTTGTCTTATTTCTGATCTTAGAGGAAAAGTGTCCAATCTTTTACTACTAAGGAAGCTGTTAGCTATGGGTTTTTCTTTGATGCTTTTTTAAAAATCAGATTCAAGATGTGTCCTGTTCCTAGCTTATTGCCTGTTTTTACCATGAAGTTTTGAATTTGTCAAATGCTCTTCCTGTACTTTTTAAGATGATTATATGCTATTATTTTTTCCTCTCTTCTTCTGTTGGTATAGTGGATTATATTCATTGCTTTTCAGATATTGAACCAACCTTGCATTCTTGGAATAAATATTTGGTCAAGGTATATAATCCTTTCATACATGTTGCTAGATTCATTTGCTAGTATTTGTGAAGGATTTGGCCACTGAATTTTATAATTTGCTTTTTTAGTATCCATGAAGATGATTATGGATTTCCTCTTTGAGCTCTTAATATGGTGAATTATAATAATAATTTTCTTAATATACAAATATCCGTTTGGTACTGATATATTATTTTAATATTCAGTTGGGGTCTCGGCTAAATTTTATTTAGTATTTTTGTATATCAGAACTCATAAGTAAAACTAATAATTTTTGGCATTCAATTTTTCAGTATTCATACCTTTATATTAACTTTGTTTAAAATGTGCAAACTTTTCTGTTTTTTTTTCCTTTTCCTAGACTCTATTGCAATTTAAGTAGTATTGAAGTTTTTGGTTTTACAGTATGTTTAAATAGATTCATCTATGAAAATTGCTTGTGTTGGTCCTTTTGGTGGAGGTATTTGTAGTTGTGGGCAACAGGGGTTCATATCTAATAATCTAGGTTTTTATTCATTTCTATCTCATTAACTAGGTTTGAATATAATCTTGTATGCTGTTTTGTATAACTATAGGCACTTTGCAAATATCTAGCATAATTTTTTTATAAAAATTTTTCAAAATCCATTTTTTTGGAGTTGATACTGTTTATGTAGTCACTGCTATAATTTTTGCCTCATTATTTGTTAATAGTGACAACTGCATGTAGTTTGTTAGTTTCAAGCTGGAGTTTAGCATATATTAGTAATAGAGGCCATATGAACAACTCCCACGAATCCATGATATTTCCTTTCTTTTATTCACATGCCGCCAACTTAAGCAAAGATTATCTCCACAAGCCATTCAGAAAAAGCCACATGGTTCTGAAAATTACTCAATACTGGTGAAGAAGTCCTATGTTGTTGTTCATGTATAAATTAAATTTTTAAACCAGGCTTCAGATTAAGAACAAAGAATCAAAATTCTAATGCCAATAAGATGATTTTAAATGAGAAATAAAGATGTAAACATTCCTTGCACTGATAATTAAGAGGAGCTGTTGAGGTGAAGCAAGATATACAACCCCAAAGTATGCCTCTTTGGCATATTGATTATTTTAAGCTGCTTATTTTTAAGAAAGAGCAGACACAGGTGAAGCTCTGAGAACAGAGTAGAAGTTACTATTGTAAGAGACATTCACATGCATAAGAGAAACCTGCATTTGTAAGAGTCTCTCTGGCTGTACCAGGAAGAAGGAGATGATCAAATTTTTAGAAACACTTATCAGTGGAATTTGTAAGAGTTTTTAAGAGTTTGATAAACTCTTATCAGTGAAGTGATATACATATATATAAAGAAGTATGTATACCACTTCTATAACATTTTTCTGGAGGTTCTAACCAGGATAATTAGGCAAGAAAACAAAATAAAAGATCCAGATTGGATTAAAATTTTTTCACTGTCTCCAACAGTGGAGTCAATCAGCCATGATTTAGATCAGCATAACAACCTTACACTTGTTTACTGTGCTTCTTCTGGTAACCTCCCATCACTGACATCCCACCCTGAACATCATTTGTCTTTACCTGAAGATGGTATTTAGGTTAGCTTTGGCCATTTTGGAGAGTTACTCAGTTTTCCTGGGTCTGTCCCATGTATGCAAGAGGTATACATATTATTAAACTTTGTTTTTCTCCTGTTAGTCTGTCTTTTGTGAATTTAACTATAAGACCAGGCAAAAGAAAATAGAAGGGTAGAGGAAGAATTTGTACTGTCCTATATTATATTGAAAGATCAAAGAGATTTCCTTCCTAAAAATTAATTTAAGACCAGTTCCTGAAAGAGCCTGTTCATATTTCTATCAGGCTGTAAAACACTGAGCATTAAAATTCTGTAACTTTCTAATTATTTTTCTAATAATTTTGATTCATGCTTAATTCATTTTTTAAAAGTATTATTTTATCAAGCATATAGCCTCAACATTTCAAAATTTCAGTAAAGACATGCATGGTGGTTTCCAAAAGCAGCATTATCAAATGTCTGAGAAAACTGACCTATGAACCCAGGCATTCAACAAAACTTGAAAGAATAGAAGCAGACATTTCTAGAGCAGCGTCAGCTTCCTGGCTTCTGACAAAAGTTTGACAGAAGCATAGAAAAGAAACTGGGATTTCACTCAAAGACTGGGGATAAGAGTTGGTGAAGTAGGCTGGACAATCCTTTTCAGATTTGAAAGAAGTAGCAGGAAAACAAAAGTAGAAAAGGCCAGAAAAAGAATAGTTGGATGAGAGCACTGAGGTCGAGGTGGTACCTTGAGATACTTGAGGTGCAGATGTGGAATTTCTTGACAGGTTGAGTCAAATTCTGAATGAGCAGGAGAGGGGAAAATATGTATACCAGGAACCAATGATAAAACGTTGATACTTCATAACATTTGGTGTCCATCCTTCCTCACCATTTTCAGCATTTTCTTTTGTTGAATTTGAGATTCCCAATCATATATCCTAGTAATACCCTTAATTTCATTAAATTTTATTTACTTAGTGTGACTTCATATCATTTTCCTAAACAAAACACTTAACTTGAGTTTACTGCCTTACTTTCTTGTGACAACTTACCCTACCCCACCCTTGCTGTTCACCCTCTGAGTTGATATTAGACTTTAGATTATATATTCTAATTCTATCTAGTCTAGATTTTAATTATATATTACTATTTCAGTTTTATGGCCAAAATGAATTTATTGAAATGAGTTTAAATTGTGTACCACTGTGTCCTTTGTTTCTATAATCCAAAGTTTCTTCTTGTGTTCATTTTTCATTGTGTTGTAGTATATTCTCAAGAATTCTTTTAAAATGGTTTCTTGGGGGGGCACCTAGGCGGCTCATTCAGTTAAGCATCCAACTTTGGCTCAGATCATGATCTTATAGTTCATGAGTTCAAGCCCCATGTTGGGCTCTGTACTGACAATGCAGATCCTCCTTGGAATTCTCTCCCTCCCTCTCTCTCCCTTTCTCTTTCTGCTCCTATTCCCTGCTCTCTCTCAAAATAAACTTTTAAAAAATCTTAAAAAAATAAAGTCGGTTCTTAGGTGATACATGTTCTGAATTTCTCCAATATTAAAAATTTTTATTTTTCTCTCATATTTGAGTGATTGCTTGGCTATGTATTGAATTGCAAGTTCAGAGCCATTTTTCCTCAGGACTTTTTTTTTTTCCTAAAGTTTATTTTTGAGAGAGAGAGAGAGAATCCCAGCAGTGGAGGGGCAGAGAAAGAGGGAGAGACAGAATCTGAAGCAGGTGCCAGGCTCTGAGCTGGCAGCACAGAACCTGAGGTGGGGCACAAACCCACAAACCGTGAGATCATGACCTGAGCCAAAGTCTGACCATCACTGGACTGAGCCATCCAGGTACTCCTTTTCTCAGAACTTTAAGTCTAATTAATATGCTTTACTATGATTTTTTAATGTTGGAAATTGTATTTCCAATGCTACTTTTCCGGCAGATATCTTTTTTCTTTTTTTCTTCTAAGATGGCTCCAATGCTTTGTGTTTTATTCTTGCTGTTTTGAAATTTCATTAAGTATATAGCTGGGAGTGGATCTTTTTCATTATTCATTCAGTTTAGCACTTAGTAGGCTTATACAGCCTAAAGATTAGTATATTTCTTTAGGTCAAACGTAGCTTTCTAAATTTTTTCTGGTACGTCCTCCATTCCATTTTTCTCCATTCTTACCTTCTGGAACTCCCCTTCAAAGGACATTGGCACCTAGATTTATCCTTAGTTTAAAATTTGTCTCTCATACCAGCAATTTCTTAGTGCACCTTTTGCTATTTTCTTGGAGAATTCATCAGATTAATCTTTCAGCTTCAAAAATTACTTTTTAACACTCTCAGGGCTGCCAGGTAGTGAGGTTTTGCTTGTTTTAATTTCACTATTTTTAATTTCCAAACTTTCTAGCTGAGTTTTTGTTGTTGTTATATCATCTTGGATTTTTATAATACATGGATTATAATTATTTAAACTCCCTTTCCCCGTTGCTTTATTAACTGTTTCATCAAGTATTCTTCAATTTTTTGAATTAGATACTAATTTTGAGAGGTTTCTTTTTCCTCAAATATATTTGATAATTGTTGGTTGTATGTAGATATTTGTAATTGAGTTTCCCTGTTGGCTCTGTGTTTGAGTGCTGTAAATGTTATCAAGCTTCCTCTTAATGCTTTTTAGGGGAAGGGTGGATATACTAATGATAGGGTTTACCAGTTACTTGTCTCTAGGATATGACAGATCTGAATAATTTTGGGGTGTTTCCAGCCACCCAGAGTATAACACTTCTTTAGCCCAAATTACAATTTCTGTTCCAAATTTCTACTTGTTGCTCTGTAAAAAGGGAAGAAAACAGGCTGATTCATTTGGCTGCTCTAACTATGACATCCCAAGAAATCATCTTGATATCACCCTAGGAGTCACTTTTGCTCACCATATGTCACCTCTAACTATATAGCGCCCATGAACATGCTATATCCTATTACAAAAGCCTTTTACTACACAGATTGGGGCCTCTGGGTTGATTTTCAATCTGACACTAATTACCTTCTCTCATTCCAGAACTGCTTATGGTTTCTGGTTCAAGAAAGGCATTTTTCTTGTTTTTCAACACTAAAATGTATGTATGTGTGTGTGTGTGGTGTGTGTGTGTGTTAATTTGTGTATGCATGTGTTAATTTGTGTATGTATACATATATATACATATATATATTTGTGTATGTGTGTGTGTGTGTGTGTGTGTGTATGTGGGGGTAGTACTTACATAAATAATCTTACTAGGGGTTAAGACTGTCAATGTTCTTTGTTTCACATTAATGTTTGTATATGTGTGTGCGTATATAGATATATCTGTATACATATATATAAAAGTATAAATATTTTTTCCTCTAAGGGTTTGAGACTATCAAGAAAGATTGGCTATATGCTAAAATACATACATACATAGCCTAAACTAAGTACTAATTTAATTTATTTACCTATTTGTGTGTGTGTGTGTGTGTGTGTGTGTGTGTGTGTGTGTGTATGTAGTTAACACACAATGTTATATTAGTTTTGGTGTACAGCTTAGTGATTTGGCAGATTTATATATTATGTTATGTTCATCACAAGTATAGCTATCATTTGTCCCATTATATCACTATTACAGTAACATTGACTATGGTCCTTAAGCTGTGCCTTTTATTCCCATGACTTATTCACTCCATAACTAGAAGTCTGTATCTTCCACTTCCCTTTGCCTGTTTTGCCCAAACCCTGATTCCCCTCTGATCTGACAACCATCAGTTTGTTCTCTGTATTTATAGGTCTGATTCTCCTTTTTGTTTCTCTATTCATTTTTCTAATTCCACTTATGACTGGAATCATATGGTATTTCTCTTTCTCAGCCTAATTTATTTCACTTAGCATGATACACTCTATGTTGTCGCAGATAGCATGATCTCATTCTTTTATGGCTGCATAATATTCCTGTGTGTGTGTGTGTGTGATCAGATTTTCCTTATCCATTGATCTATTTATACATTTAGGTTGTTTTCATATCTTGGCTATTGTAAATGATGCTACAATAAACATAGGAATGCATATATATTTTTGAATTTGTGTTTTTATTTTCCCTGGGTAAATGCCCAGTAGTAAAATTACTGAATCATACGGTAATTCCACTTTTAATTTTTTGAGGATTCTCCATATTCCTTTCCACAGGGGTTGTACTAATTTACATTCCCACCAACAGTGCATGAGAGTTCCTTATTCTCTATATCCTCACCAGCACTTGTTATTTCTTGTCATTTTATTTTAGCCATTCTAACTGATGTGAGTTGACAGCTCATTGTGGTTTTGATTTGCATTTCCCTAATGATGAATGGTGTTGAGCATCTTTTCATGTATCTATTGGCCATCTATATGTCTTCTTTGGAAAATGTCCATTTGGGTCCTCTGTCCATTTTTTAACTGGATTTTTTGTGGAGTTTTTTGGTATTGACTTTAGGAGTTCTCTAAATATTTTGGATATCAACCCGTTACCAGATCTCTCATTTGCAAATATCTTCTCCCATGCAGTAGGTTGTATTTTTGTCTTGATGATTTCTTTGCTCTGCAAAAACTTTTTATTTGTATGTAATTCTAGTAGTTTATTTTCTTTTTGTTTTCCTTGCCTTAGGATACATAGTTGGAAAAAATGTTGCTAATGTTGATGTCAGAGAAACTTGCCTTTGCTCTCTTCTAGGATTTTGCTGATCACATTCAGGTCTTTAATCTAGTTTTGAATTTATTTTTGTGTATGTTGTTAGAGAGTGATCCAGTTTCATTCTTTTACAGGTAGCTGTCCAGTTTTCCCTATACTGTGTATTGAAGAGGCTGTCTTTCTCCCACCATATATTTTTGCTTCCTTTGTCACAGGTTAATTCACCATAAAACTGTGGGCTTATATCTGGGATCTCTATTGTGTTCCAGTGATATATGTCTATTTTTGTGCTAATACCATATTGTTTTGATTACTACAGATTTCTAGTATATCTTGAAATCTGGTATCATGATACCTCCAGCTTTGTTCTTTCTCCAGATTCCTTTGGCTATTGGAGGTCTTCTGTGGTTCCATACAAATGTTAGGATTATTTGTTCTAGTCCTGTGAAAAATGCTGTTGGTATTTTGATAGTGATTGCTTTGAATCTGTGGATTCCTTTGGGTAAGATAGAAATTTTAACAATATTAATTCTTCCAATCTATGAGCATGGAATGTCTTTCCTTTTGTTGGTGTAATCTTCAATTTCTTTTATTGGTGCTTCATAATTTTCAGAGTACAGGTCTTTTACCTTTTTGGCTAAGTTTAATCTTCATTATTTTACTCTTTTTGGAGCAATTATAAATAGTGTTGCTTTTTAAATTTCTCTTTCTGCTACTTTACTATTAATATATAGAAATACTATCAATTTCTGGGTATTAATTTTGTATCCTGCCAGCTTACTGAATTTGTTTATTACTTCTAGTTGCTTTTTGGTGGAGTCTTTAGGATTTCCTATGTATGGTGTCATGTTGTCTGCCAATAGTGACAGCTTAATATCTTCTTTGTCACTATGGATACCCTTTTTTACTTTTTATTGTTCTATAGCTGTGGCTTGGACTTCTGGTACTGTGTTAAATAAAAGTGGTGAGACCGAACATCCTTGTATTGTTCCTGACCTTAGAAGGAAAGCTCTCAGATTTTCACCATTGAGGATGATGTTAGCTGTGGGTTTTTTATGTATAACCTTCTATATCCCCTCTAGCCCCACTTTGCTAAGAGTTTTTATCAGGAATGGATGTTGAATATTGTTATATGGTTTTTCTCCATCTACCTAGATGAACATATGACTTTTATTCCTTATTTATTCATGTGATATATGACATTGGTTTGTGAATGTTGAACCATCCTTGCACCCCTGAAATAAATCCCACCTGATTGTGGTGAATGATCTTTTTAATGTATTGTTTTTGTTGAGGATTTTTGCATCTATGTTCATCAGGGATATTGGCCTCTATTTTTTTTTCTTTGTGGCATCATTGGTTTTGTATTCAGGGTAATGCTAGCCTCGTAGAATGTATTTGGAAGCTTTCCTTTCTCTGTCATTTTCGGAATAGTTTGAGGAGAACAGGTATTAGCTCTCCTTTAAATGTATGGTAGAATTCACTTTTGAATCCATCTGGTCCTGGACTTTTAAATTTTTGGTAGTTTTTTGAATATCTATTCAATTTTATTACTTGTAATAGGTCTGTTTAGATTTTCTGTTTCTTCCTGGTTTAATTTTGGAAGATTGTATATTTCTAGGAATTTATCCATTTCTTCTAGATTACCCAGTTTGTTCACATAACATGTTTTTGTAGTATGTCTTTAAAACTAAGTAATCCTGTGGTGTTAGTTGTTACTTTTCCTCTCTAATTTCTGATTTTATCAATTTGGGCCCTTTCTCTTTTTTTCTTCATCAGTGTGGCTAAAGGTTTGTCAATTTTGTTTATCTTTTTGAAGAACTAGCTCTTGGTTTCATTAATTCTCTTTCTTTTTTTAAAAGTCTCTTTCATTTAATTTTTTCTCTGATATCTATTATTTTTTTTCTTTTACTCACCTTGGGTTTTGTTTGATCTTTTTCTAATTTCTTTAGGTGTAATTTTAGGTGGCATATTTAAGCTTTTACTTGTTTCTTGAGGTTGATCTATATTGCTATATTCATCCCTCTTAAAACTGCTTTTGCTATGTCCCAGAGATTTTGGATTGTTGTGTTTTCATTTTGATTGTCTCAATGTATTCTTTTAATTTCTTCTTTGAGTCCTTCTTTGACCTATTGGTAGTTTAGTCTCTATGTATTTTCATTTTTTTCCATTTTTTTCTTGTGATTTCTAGTTTCATACTGTTGTTGGAAAAGGTGCATAATATGATTTCAATCTTCTTAAATTTATTGATGCTTGTTTTATGGCCTAATATGTGACCTATTCTGGAAAATGTTCCATGTGGACTTGAAAAGAATGTGTATTTTGTTGTTTTGGGAGGGATTGTTCTGCCTATATCTATTATGTCCATCTGATCCAGTGTGTCATTCAGATATTGTTTCCTTATTGATTTTTGGTCTAGATGACCTATCCACTGATATAAGTGGAGTATTAATGTCCCCTATTATTACTGCATCATCAATTTTTCTCTTCATGTCCATTAATATTTGATTTATGTATTTAGGTGCTCCAGTGTTGTGTGTGTAGATATTTACAATTGCTATATCCTTCTGTTGGGTGGATCTCCTTATCATCATGTAATGCCATTCATTGTCTCTTATTACAGTCCATGTTTTACCATCTATTTTGTCTGATATAAATAATGCTACCTCAGTGGGATTTTTGCTTCTATTTGCATGGTCAGTATTTTCCCATCTCTTCCATTTCAATCTGTGTTTCTTTAGGTCTGAGATGTGTCTCTTATAGACAGCATATAGATTTTTTTTGTTTTGATTTTTGGTTTTAAACCATTCTATGACCTTGTGTCTTTGATTCAAGCATTTCAGCCATTTACATTTAAAGTAATTATTGGTAGATACGTACTTATTGCCATATTTTAATTTTTTTCTAGTTGTTTTTTTGTAGTCCTCCTTTGTTCCCTTCTTCTCTCTTTCTCTTTGTGATTGATGATTTTTTATAGTGTTGTGTTTGGCTTTCTCTGTCTTTTTTTGATGTATCTGTCATAGATTTGGGGTGTGTGGTTACGGTGAAGTTCATATATAACATCCTAAGTAAATAGCAGCACATATTAATTTAATGGTTATTTAAGTTCAAACACATTCATTAAGGAAAAAAAACATTTCTTTTTCTTTTCCCCTTTTCCCTTTTTAGTCCTTTCTTCATGTTTTATGTATATGTTGTCACATTGTACAACCTTTTATTCATACTTTACTTATGTCTAATTATGACCTTTTCTCTTCTACTTAAAGAAGTCCAATTAACATTTCCTATAAGGCTGGTTTAGGAGTGACAAACTCCTTTATCTTTGTTTGTCTGGGAAACTATCTCACCTTTAAATTTGAATGATTACTTTGTCAAGTATTCCTCATTGTAGGTTTTTCCTTTTCTCACTTTGAATATATCATGCCTATCCCTTTTGGCTTGCAAAACTTCTGTTGAAAAATCAATTGATAGCCTTATAGGTTTTTTCTTATAAGTAACTTTTTGGTTTCTCTGTTGCTGCCTTTAGTATTCTCTCTGTAACTTTAACCTCTGACATTTTAATTATTATGTGACATGGTGTGGACCTCCTTGGATTCATATTGTTTAGAACTCTGTTCTTCTTGGACTATGATGTCAATTTGATTCTGTAGGTTAGGAAGGTTTTTAGCTGTTACTTTTTCAGATAAATTTTCTATAACTCTCTCTTCTTCTTCTGGAAACTTTGTAATGTGAATGTTCACTTGCTGTTGTCCAAGAGATCTTTTAATCTATCCTCATTTAAATTTTTTTTTCTTTTTGCTGTTCAGCTTGTGTGTTATTACCCTGTCTTCCAGATTACTGATGTTTTCTTCTGTATCCTCTAATGCACTTTTAATTCCCTCTAGTGATTTTTTTAAAATTTCAGTTATTGTATTCCTCAACTCTGACTGGTTCTTTTTAATATTTTCTATTTCTTTATGGAAAGTCTCACTGAGTTTGTTCTTTATTTCATCCAGCCTGATGAATAGCTTTACAATCATACTTTAAAATCTTTATCAGGCATATTGCCTAGTTGTGTTTAATTTAGTTCTTTCTGTCTTTTTCTTGTTCCTTCATTTATTGCACATTCTTTGTCTTCCCATTTTGCTTGACTTTGTATGTTTATTTCTATGGGTTAGGTGAAATGGCTATTCTTCTTAAGTTGATGGAGTAGTCTTGCGTATAGTGTCCCCTATGTAGATTGTGTGTGCTTGGTGACTTATGCTGGCTTGCTGGAGCTATGGCTATCTATGCTAGTTGCTTTCTCAAACCATGGCTTTTTATGGATATTAGATGATGATAATAACTATAATAGAAAAAAGAAAAAATTAAAATAAAAGAAAAAAGAAGGAAAAAAGAAGAGAAATAAACAAAACCAAAAACAATAAAAATTGAAACAAGAAAAGATGAATTAGAGAAATAAGAAAATAAAAAACAAAAATAAAAATTAATTAAAAAAATAAAAACAAAAATACTGAAAAGCAAAAACCATAAAAACTTGTGGCTTATTATTTGAGCCCTAGTACCACAGAGGCTGGTGTAGGCTTGTGGACCCTGGGCTTTTGCGGTCACATGCTCCCTGTGATTACCAGCTCTGCCAGTTATGGCACACAGACCCTCTCTGGTCTCAGATTTTAAGATGGAGGGAGAGTGTCCCTATAGTTCCTTGGCCCTTTTAAACTCCAGGTGTTTTTTTTTTTTTTTTCCTGTGTCCCAGCACAACCAGGGCTGGTATGGGCTTACAGATCTTTGGCTTGGTGAGGGAGCAAGCACCCTGTGATGACCAGAGCCACACATTAGGTGTTGAGACCCTGCTCCAGTCTAGCCCCTTAAGGTAGGCTGGAAACACAAACCATGCATTCTCCAGTCCTCTGACTTAGCATTCCTGAAGCTTCTCCACCACTTGGCAGAGTTTTAGTGTTGTCTCTTTTATATGCTGGTTGCTTATTTAAGCCATGCCTTTTTTTTTTTTTTTTCTGTGCCCAAGGACAGAAGAATCTGTTCCCAGTCTCTCAGTACTCTCTCTCTCTCCCCACTGCCAGTAGCAGCATCAGGGGTGGGGTTCTCTTTGTTACCATGTCTCCATCTCTCTTGCTGTTCTCTTGTTATCCTGTCTTTGGTTGTTCAGTAGCTGTTCAGTCACCTTTCAGTTCTTCAGAGGAATCATTCCATTAATAGGTATAATTTGGTGAATTCTGTGGAGGAGGTAAGTTTAGGGTCTTCCTTTGTTGCCATCTTGGACTGGAACATCATCCTAATTTTTTTTTAATAGACTTAATTTTTTAGAGCCGTTTTAGGCTTATTACAAAATTGGGTAGAGGGCATAGAGAATTCCCATATACCTCCTACACCTATACCTGGACAGCCTCTTCTATTATCAAGATCCTTCAAATTGGTACATTTGTTACTCTTGACACCTACCTACATCAACATATCATTACCACTCAAAAGTCTATAGTTTACATTAGGGTCCACTCTTATTATACATTCTGTGGGCTTTTGACAAATGTATAGTGATATGTATCTGCCATTACAGAATTGTATCCACCATTACAGATGTGTATCCACCATTACAAAATCTCTGTGCACTGCCTCTCTCCTCTAATACCTGACAACCACTGATTCTTTTCCTTTCTTTATAATTTTGCTTTTTCTAGAATGTCCTATATTTGGGATTATATAGCATATAGCTTTTTTCAGATTGGCTTCTTTCACTTAGTCTAATCCTAAAATTTTTAGCCTTAAAAATATCAAGAAATGTATAGGGGTACCTGGGTGGCTTAGTCATTTAAGCATCTGACTCTTCATTTCAGCTCAATTCATGATCTCACAATTTGTGAGATCAAGCCCCACTTTGGGCTCTACACTGAGCATGGACCCTATTTGGGATTCTCTCCTCCCGCCCCCCTCCTTTGCCCTCTCCTGCTTGTGTTCTCTCTCTCTCTCAAAATAAATAAACATTTTTTAAAAAATGTCAAGAAATGTACAAAATAATCTTTCCTATTCAAGCTGCACTCCCACTTTATTTCAGCTTCTACTCTCTCACAAACCATGTTATGTTTGTATTCTTGCTGAGACTGAGATCAGGGAGGGAGCAAAGATTGGTGATCCAGTTGGGACAAGATTGACACAATATTCTACATGAGAAGCTGGTTATGCAGCAGTAACAATCCACCCCAAAATTTCAATAGACTTAAACAGTAATAGTTTATTTGCCAGTCAAACTCCACGTCCATTGAAGTTCCTTGCTGTAATTCAGAGGCTATGATGGCAGAGCAGTCACCATGTAGAACATGGCTTTTCCTTTTGTGAAAGGGAAAGAACTTTGCAGGGCCTCACATTAACAACGGCAGGCTCTGCTGAGTGGAATGCATTGCTCCTTCCTTACAGCTCATGGCAACTACTCCTATGACTCTTTCCAAGTGCCATCTTACTCAGAATGGAGAACTGGGAACTTAGTGGATGGCAATAGTGAAGAGATTCATATCTCAAAATTTACACTGAAATAACTGCTAAATCCAGGGTCAGTGTATATTTTTCAATATATGCTACTATCATTTCCTGGATATTCTGATAGAAACTCATATCTTCTCTTAAAGTTCATTATAAATCATATAAAATGACTTAAGTGTTTTTACATTACTATAGAGACAGAACAAATTTTGAAAACCAAATTCACAGAATAAAACAATTTTGTAGAGTCTCAGAAATGGAAGTAATTATACCCACTATGCAATTCAATACAGCTTACTTTTAGCTAGTGTATATGTTTATATATAGGTGCATATCTGTGTGTGTGTGTGTGTATGTGTACACATAAAATCTGATATGGATATATATGTGCATATATATTAGTATTAATCCTTTGGAATCACATTTACATAGGTATATTCAATAAATATTAAGCATCATATAAGATTCTCTGCTGTGTTCTATGGATGCAGATGCTTATTATTTTTATACAGTATCTGCTATTAGAAATAAACATAATGCTTTGCTCAAATATAATCTGTTCTATTTATACCCAACCTGGCCTGTATAGCCAGGGCAAAGGGAATATTTTGCTTCAACTACTCTAGCTAGATCACTAACTCTTTATTTGCTTCAAATTAGCGTCTTAACTAGGTAATGCTTTCATTCTGTTCTCATTGTCTGCATATTCATTTTTTTGCACAGATGCCTAGAATCTAGATGGGACTGAATAAGAAGTTTAGAGCTTAAGTGTCATAAGTAATAATTTGAAGTATTACAATAAAATATTAAAGAATTAAACATTAAACTTGAATATAAGTAAAATTTTGGTCTGAATGAAGCCAAAAAAGTAATTCATAAAATTAAGGCCTCCTATTTTATGTGAGAAAAGCAAAACTTTGGGAGAGTTCATCATTAGAAAATGTCAAAGGATATAAAGCCAGGTTGATACAACTACAAAGCCTGTGTGTTTTTACTATGTCAGTGTAGCAGAGACATAGTCTCTGGGGACCGTCCACTTTCCTCTCTTGAGCACAGGGAAGACTATATTTCCTAAACATTCCTGAATTTGAAAATATGATTAAGTGTGGCCAGTGGGTTGTGGGTGGAATTTATACATGCCACTTCTGAGAACTGGCCATAAAAGCCATTTGGGGACCCTCTGATTCTCTCTTCCTCTGTCGCAGCAACCTCTGAGCTCATATGTTCTGGGTGGTCCAGCTACAGAACAGCCAAGCTGCATTCAGTCTGGCCTCCTCCACTTCACACCAACACTTATTGGGCATCCAATGACAACAACAAAATATTGTTTTTGTTGCTAAGATTCTGGAGTTATTTTGTAACTGTAACATAATCTACTCCATCCTGACTAAAACATCTAGTTTAATACAGTAGAGTTTGCCCTTAATTAAATTCCAGTCATATGGTTTGGGCACAAAATATATTTTTAAAGAGTGTTTTTCTTTATTTTTGAAAGAAAGAGAGAGGGTGAGAGTGATCAGAGAAGGGGCAGAGACAGAGGGAGACAGAGGATCCAAAGCAGTCTTTGCGCTGACACGAGACTCCATTCGGGGCTTGGGGCTTGAACTCACAAACCATAAGATGGTGGCCTGAGCCAAAATCAGATGCTTAACTGAGCCACCCAGGTGCCCCTGGGGACAAAATATGTTAATGGCTGGCAATGAATGAGAAATCTAGACTTTGAGTTTAAAAAACATTGTAAGTACATTAAATATTACTTTATCAAAATATGTTGATCCTTTTAAGAAGTTATTTTGAGATTTGGGAATATTTTTATGTTATTTTTCAGGGGGAATATTTCTTAAATATGACAATATCAAGTCAATATTTTTAAATTTATAAAAATATAATACTAACATTATATTCTAGACTTTATTACTTTTTTCAAAGAGTTAAATCCATAGATATTGTAATAGGATATTTGCTATCTACAAACTAACTCTGTACGTATTTTCAGTTGTGAAATATCTATAGAATCTCTAGATAAACTGGCAAAATTCTTTGACGTTTATTTTATCTACAACCGTTAAATACATTGCTCAAATAGATTGCCAGCCCTAATTTGATCCAACATGCTTTGTTTGACCTAGTGATCTTTCCATCTTCTAAAGTTATGTCAATTTTATGACATGTCAAGGGAAAGAACTTCAAGACTTTCCTGCTGGGAAACTGACAGTCTTTTTGCAGAAAAATACTTCCCTACATAAGAGCTCTTATTTATTATATTAACAGAAAACAGAAGAAAAATTTGCATTTTGAGTGCTATGGAAAAAGATCCCAAAGTCATCAGTTGCTCTGATCAACATATTGTGCATGTTACCACATGACAATTGAGATACACACTCATTTGTTAATCTCTGCAGTGGCAGCTCTTACGATTCTGGATGGAACAAACCTTATTCTAAGAGGCTCATTGGAAACAGGTTAAGGGGATAGGCTTATTGTGTCACAGATCAGAACTGTTTTCTGTTTCATTTGGAATTATGCATGTGAGCATGTAGAGCTGCCACCAGTTGTGAGATGACTTTATGCAAATTAGGAAAGGCCTCCTTCAGGGCAGACAAATTTGAAAGAGGGACTGCCTGGCAGTGCACTTTGTGTTGTATAAACTCTACAATACACTGCAGTGGTCCTATGAACATCTATAAATAGGGTCTTGATGACTGGCAACATATGATATTTATTTACAGAATATTATTAGTGTCAGTCAATTCTAAGAGGGTCAAAATATAGTTATAAAAACTAGGTTTCTATATTCTTTCAAGGGATTCATGGTGGATACTCTTCTTAAGTGTTCCTCCTGAGGACAGCTCTGCACCTCCATTTTGATCCACTCTGTAGTAGTTAGGTCTCTTGGTCGCAAGTGATGGTAGTCCAACTCAAACTAATCTGAAGAAAAGAGGAAGATTGATTAGCTCAGAAGGGCTTCTCAACCTCAGCAGTAATGGCATTTAGGGCCAGATGATTCTTGGTTTTGGGGGGAGTGGGGACTGTCCTGTGCATTTGAGGATGTTTAGAAGCCTCCCTGGATCCTACCCAATGGAAGCCAGTAGCACTGCTTCCCCAGTCTGACAACCAAAAGTGTCTTCAGGTACTGGTAAATGTCTCTTAGAGGGCAAGATTATTTCCGGTGAAAACCATTGGGTCTGATAACTAAAAAGCTCAGGCATAAAAATAGCTTCAGACAACATCATACTCATATCCAAACAAAAGGGAACTAAGGTAGGGTGATTTTCTACCAGCTCAACAACTCTGAGGGATGGAAGGGGAGGGAGGGGAGGTATGGAAAGAGTACTTCATTCTACGTTATCTCAAGTGAAAGTCTTAGGTAGGGTCTCAGTGTCAGAGGTTATGTCCAGGGCCTCCCAGGAGCCAGTGGTAGTCAGCACTACCTAAGCTACAAAAGATAAAATGCTTGTGCTAGGAAAAGAAGGGATGTGAAGAAGTTGGACAGGTAAAACCAACCAATGTCTTCTCAGAATGTTCATATATTTTTTAAAATTTTTGTTTTGAATATTTATTTATTTTTTGAGAAAGAAAGACAGAGAGTGAACTAGGGAAGGGCAGAGAGAGGGAAAGGCAGAATCCAAAGCAGATTTCCAGGTTTGAGCTGTCAGCACAGGGCCCAAGGCGGGGTTCTAGCTCAGAAACTATGAGATTATGACCTGAGCCAAAGTTGGCCACCTAACTGACTGAGCCATCCAGGCACCCCAGAATGCTCAATTTTTAAAATAAGTATTTATTGAGCAACATTTAAGTTTTGGAAATAATGTGGTGAATAAAACAGACCATAGCTCATGTTAGGCATTTTGCATATTTTTAAAACTGACTTTATTTTATAATATCACTTATTATATATTTTTTGTCTTGTGCATATGTCACTAAGCTGATGAAATTATTTTCTGGAAATAGGAGACATAGAAAAATTACAAATAAATATATGTTGGAGTAAAATAGCAGTTTAGAAGATTAAGTTAGGGCGTATCACATTCTGTTCTATGCATTTCAAGATCACATCAGCTTGCTTATTAAAGGATAGCAAGTTTCTATCTTCTTGTCTCCAAGTGGGTAAGACTCAGGTGGTGAAAGGCTTACGTACACCCTTTCTCATTCCTGTCCTGGTGGTTGTAAGCTCATTCCCTGGAAAGTCCACTGAGTTTTCTCTCCCTTCCTCCAACCTCACTGTCTGAAAAATATCTGGGAAGGCTGATGTTCTAGCATGTACCAATTATGCTGAAAGTGACAGCAGTATCAAAATATCAGTGACTTAAATCAAATAGAAGTTTCATTTTCTGATGAATAAATGTCTATAGTTATGGAAGACTTAGAATACTTGGTGCCCAGTGTTTTTTGTTTGTTTGTTTGTTTTTGATTTTGTTTTTGTTTTTTTAGCTCTTTGTTCTATTGTGTGAATCTTTAATAACCCAAAGTCTATGATGGCCCAAAATGGCTACTGGAACAACCATTATTTTATAGCCAGCAGAAAGGGGAAAGGATGAAAAGGGGAATAGCCTTTTCTTTTATGCCATTTTCTGAAATTATATGTACCACTTCCGCTTACATACTATTGATTTAAAATCACTTACAGGGGCCTTGTTAGCTGCAAGGATCTTCTCTTACTAATGAAGAAACTAGAACATTGGAGAATAGCCCACAGTGTCTGTCCTAGTGGGCACATTCCTTTATGGCTCCAGATTTTACAGTGTTGACCTTGTGTCCTGGAGTGCTCAAAGATCATGGACAGGGATGATAGGTCAGTTAGGATTCACACAGAAAAACAGAACCATTCTAAGTCTTATGAGGATAAAGGGGTTAACATAGGAATTAGGGGGAGGGACCTGAGTGGCTCCTATTGATTAAGCATCCGACTCTTGATTTTGGCTCAGGTCATGATCTCATGGTTCATGGGTTTGAGCCCCATGTCAGGCTTCCTGTTTAGGATTCTCTCTCCCTTTCTCTGCCCCTTCCTTGCTTGTGTGCACATATGCATGCACATTCTCTCTCTCTCTCTCTCTTTCTCAAAAAGAAACATTTAAATAAATATAAATATGTGTTAAATATATATATGAATTAGGAATTGCAGGAATGTGGGAATTGCTGTTTAGGTGAAGGTTGGGAAGGCTGTAGCTGAAGATTGGAGAAATAATCATTAAATATCTCATTTGAAGATACAAATTGAATAGTTCCCAAAAATTTAATGAGGAAAATGCTGAAATCTCAAGAGCCTCTAGAAAATCTCCCACTAGGGGTGTCTGGGTGGCTTAGTTGATTAAACATCCGACTTCAGCTCAGGTCATGATCTCAGAATTTGTGAGTTTGAGCCCTACATCGGGCTCTGTGCTGACAGCTCAGAGCATGGAGCCTGCATCAGATTCTGTGTCTCCCTTTCTCTCTGCCCCTGCCCTGCTCACTCTCTCTCAATCTGTATAGCCATATGGGCACCCCTCAAAAGCCTGGAAAGTATGACGTCATGTCCACCCACATGACATGCTACAAACTCCCAAGAGTAAGGACCTCCCCACACTTCCGTCTTCCATACTTACATTCCTTTCATTGACACATTCTGTCCTGGAAAAATATGGGAAGGGGATTCTGAGAAGTGTGGCCTTTGGAGAGAGAAATGATCCTGAATTGACAATAGACAATCATACATAAGAGGCCTGAATATTTATTGCCAAATTTGCCTCACTAGGGTCTCTCAGAATCTTGGCAACAGGCTGGTGATTAAGATCAATCATATTATGCACTATAAAAAATGGATCGTAATATCCTATCTTTTAATGTCCAACACTCCTTCCTTCTGTCAAAATGAAAAGATTATGGTATAGTGTGAAAATGCTCAGTCATAAGCCCCAGTTGCCCCTTAAACCATTCAAAATTACTTATCGGTTCTGAGAATGTGCCGCGCTCTGTGCTAGCTGGGTGACCTTAGGCAAATTTCTTAATGTCTTTGCATCTCCGTTCTACTTCTTCCATTAAAAATAGGTTAAACACTTGGGGCACCTGGGTGACTTAGTGGGTTAAGCTCCAACTCTTGATCTCGGCTTAGGTTATGATCTCTCATAGTTCGTGAGATTGAGCCCCATGTCAGGCTCTATGCTGACACCGCAGAGCCTACTTAGGACTCTCTCTCTCTCTCTCTCTCTGTCTCTCTCTCTGCCCCTCCCCTACTCCATCTCTCTCCCATTCTCTCTCTCTCAAAATAAACAAATAAACTTAAAACAAATAGGTTAAAACTTAATTGTAGAATAGATGTAAAGATAAAAGCGTATGAAAAGAAAAGCACTCAGGCCAGTGCTTAATATACAGTATAAGTTCATTTTGCATATATAACTCGTTTTCATCAAGAGTTCTGCAACTGGTATATTATGATACTCATTCCAATACCGGAAAGACACATTATTCTGGGCTCACACCAAATTGATTTCATACACTGAGTAAGAAACGTTTCTTACACGTTAAGAAATACTATTGTAACATAAAGATTTTAAATACTAGAACCAATTATTTTTTGTGAGTAAAAGCTCTTTGGCACTAGGGAGAAGCTAACTGACTAAGCATCTATCAGAGATGTGCTTGTTATCATTCTCGTGCTGGTGTGCTGGCAAGACAGGTGAATTAAAAAGTAACTCTAAACCCTGAGATCCAAGCAATGTACGTTCATAGTTTATCTATTTTTATTACGTGTTACATTTCCCCCAAGGATTGTTTCAGGCTACTACTTCTATTTTAGTTTAAAAGGAGTTTTTTCCAAGAGGTGGGGAGCAGGAGAGGAGATGTGTTGGCAGAAGTTGCAAGTAAGGTTTTGAAACTATGGGGTAGGGTAAAATATTAAATAATAGAATGATATTTTCTTCCATGGGCTGTCTATTTAACTCAGAGGTTAAAAACTCACACGCCTCTAGGCAGAAAACGTAGATGAGAGAAGTGGACCAAGAGGGCCCTTTAGTGAACTGGTAGCTCACACAGGGTCCATGGTGGCAGCCTTGCCGGTACCAGGCTCCAACGGACTGTTGTCATATTAGAATTGCATACTTGGAGCTTTTGTTGAACCTGAAATGATTTTATTTTTAAATCGCTCTGTCTGTTAGTCAGATCCAGATTATACTCCACCAGCTTTCAAAATATGATTTTTGACTTAATCCGGCAAATGGAATCTATTTCTAAGTGCTAAAGTGTGCGCAGGAATGTTCTTTTAAACTATTTCAGTCTAAAAATGTTACTCAGACTTTTGCCCCAACGTCTAGGAAAATACATTAGTCTCTTAGATTCTATCAAATATTTTCCTTTTTGGGGTTTGTAAAACAAAGTGATTTTTCTATATGTAGTCAAATAGAGGAAATTGGATTGCTGCCAGTGACTGAGCCTCACAACTGGTTAGAGAGTGCTGAGGGCTGAAACAAGTCTGACTCTATAGTTTTTTCTATAGGTTCCTATACCCAGGGTTCTCCCTGCACGTGGAGAACCTGCCCACTGCATATTTACAGGTGTGGCTCCTGCCACTAAACCTAACAAGCATGGCTCTTTACCGTTACTGGGTAATGAAAATGTGTTTGTAATTTAATCATAGTTTATAACTTATTAAATTTAATGTCTCATGCCTCATTAACCTGGTGGTATTCTTTTGTTGGTGGTTGTTGCTATTGGTGTAAATGCGTATTTGCCATGCTCTGTGTGCTGATTTTCTCTAGCTAAGATGTTCCATGCACCACCGAACTTTATTGTGAGGTCACATTTGAATTGTATGAGAAAGCCTTCCACTAAAGCTTGTATTTAATCCAAGGGGTTTGTCTTTGGCCTCAAGTGCATAAGCATTCAGAATCCAGAGACTTACAATCTTCATATACCTGATGAGATCCATTGAATAAAATTGTTTGCTATGGTCACCTCTTAGACTATTGTTCCTCAAATGACAACCTTGGAATCAATGATTGAAACACCAGCTGAGATGCTGGTTCATTGTGTTTTAGAATGTGCCATGGACACAAACAAGTATTTCATGCTCCGACCATGAGAAAAATAGTTAGAAATATGAAATGGATTTAACCCTTGAATCCACCCATTATTTCTTTCTTATGGCTCTAGTGCCAAAGGGACAAATGTCTTCTTGATGTGGCCACTTAGAAGCTGACTTTATAGAACATTACCTCCCAGAAGTCTTAAAATTGTTACATAAAGGTTAGTTCTGGTGGATTTTGCTTTCAACAAAATAATTATTCTCTCAGAAAATTTATTGTTGATATTTTAAAGAATGGGTTATTTTAATAGCCATCCAAAGAATAGAATAAGAACATCTATTATCTTATTCTTATAAGATAAGTCATCTTCTGATAACTCAAAATTAAATATTTATCCTGAGATTTTCTTCTCACTTTAGCATTTTTATAGGTCATTCTAAGTATATGGTTCAAGCTTTCTTTTGCCTAATTTTTCGCTTTAAAAAATTATACCTCTTTCCATGAATTATTTAGTTTGAAATGACTAGTAAATGTGGAAAACATCTTGGATAACTTGGATAAAGATACCTTTAAGGAGATTTAAATCCTCACATTTTTATTTTTATTTTATTTATTTATTTATTTATTTATTTATTTTACAAATAGTTTATTGTAAAGTTGGTTTCCATGTAACACCCAGTGCCAAATCCTCACATTTTTAGAATAATCCCAAAGATAACAAGATTTGGCAATTTTAGTTTTGGTGCTTGGTAATTAACTCCGAGTTTCAGCTTTCTTGTCCTTCTTAGGCAAAATGACACATCTAAAATGCACAAAAGATAACTGAACAGGAAACAGCAACTAGAAGCAAGTTATGGGAAATACATGCACGTAGGAGAAGTAGCGTGGCTTTGGAGCCCAAAGAAGCAAGGATAAAAATTCCAAGTCTTCCTCTAGTTATACTTTGGGCAACATGCATAAGCTACCTCCATCTCAGTTTCCTCATCTATAAAATAAAAATGACAAGAGCTACTTTTCAGTATTGTCTTGAAGTTTAAATCATGTAACTTAGGTAAGATGTTAGCACAGTCCTGGAAAAATGTTAATTCTTGATATTACTCATTTACAATATTAGGGCAATTAGTGTACTCATCATCGTCTCTGGACAGTGACATTTTGATGAAACAAATATCTGTCTTGAGTGTTATTTGAAACTATTAAGAAAAACAAATATACTGAGAAGAACCCGATTGTTTTGGAAAATAAATCTCAGACATTGATTTGTATTAGGATAGCACTGTGGGAGATGTGCGAGGAGGGAAAGATAAGTTCTGGGGTTCATTTTAATCTCGCTTCTCTATTGAGAAAAAGAGGGAACTGTGGTGGTATTTGGTCTGCATATGATGTGACTTCTCTTCCTTCAGTGATCACGCTGAGGCCAGCAAATGACACTCAGATGTTAGCAATTTGGGGTCACATTTGAACTGGTGACTCAGGGGGCAAATCTTCTATACCCTACCAGTTCTTTTAGTCAGCTTTTGAATCACGTCTTTATCTTCTCAAATAGAGGGAGTTTGCCTCATGGGAATCGTGTTCCATAAAGAAAATTCTAAATTAGCTAACATGGTCAGATAGTTTTCTGATTGGTCTCATCATTGCGACAATTACTGATTTTCAGAGAAATAAGGTAGAGCCAAAGTATATTTATCACTAAAATGAGAGTGGATAGAATTCAGTTATTTTAGATTCCCAAGGCCTCTCAGGATCTCACAGGACCAAACTCATTGCTATGAATTACTCTGTAGGTGTATAAACAGAATAGGCAGTAAGAATATCCCAGTTGATGGACTATAAGATAAATCAGCTTTTACTTCCAAAATTTGGAGTTGATACTGAACTTAAAAGTCCTAACTATCACATAACAACAGCAACAATAACAGCTATAAACAAACAAAAAACGTTGGGTTGGAGAAATGGGTATGCATTCATCTTACCAGAAAGCTGGTTCTCATATACAACTAGGTATTGAGGCAGCTGCTCAATCATTTAATCTTTAGGACAACCATGAAAGTGGGCATTATTTTTTTCCCCTTGATTGGTAGGATTTTTACAAGATTTTTATTTTAATTCCAGTTATTTTACATACTGTGTTACATTAATGTCAGGTGTACAATATAGTGATTAACACTTCCATATAGGACTGTGGGTTCATTTAACCAATCCCCCACCTACCTCTCCTCTGGTAACCATCAGTTTGTTCTCTATAAATAAGAGCATGTTTCTAAATTTCTTTCTCCACTTCCCCTCTCTCCTTCTCTCCTCCTGTTTTTCTCCCTTTGTTCTTTTGTTTTGTTTCTTAAATTCCACATAGGAGAGAAATCATATGGTACTGTATTTGTCTTTCTCTGGCTGACATATTTCACTGAGCATTATACTCTGTAGCTTTAATCAGGTTGTTGCAAATGGCAAGATTTCCTTCTTGTATATGACCAAATAATAATCCATTATACATAATATATTCCATTATATATATATGTGAAATATATATATACTTTTCTATTCATTATCAATAGGCACTGGCTGCTTCCATATCTTGGCTATTGTAAATAATGCTGCTATAAACAAAAGAATGTATATATCCCTTTAAGTTAGTGTTTTGTATTCTTTGGGTAAATACCCAGTAGTGTGACTGCTGGATCATAAGGTAGTTCTATTTTTAACATTTTGAAGAACCTCTGTACTGTTTCCCATATTGGCTGCACCAGTTTGTATTCCCACCAATAGTGCACAAACATTTTTTCCTCCATATCCTCACCAACACCTGTTGTTTCTTCTATTGCTGATTTAGCCATTCTGAGAGGTGTGAGGTAATATTTCATTGTAGTTTTGATTTGTATTTCCCTGATGGTTGGTGCTGTTGAGCATCTTTCATGTTTCTGTTGGCCATCTACATGTCTTATTTGGAAAAATGTCTATTCATGTCTTATGCCCATTTTTAATTAAATTATTCATTTTTTGAAGTAGAGTTTTATAGGTTCTTTTTTTTTTTTTTTTTTTGAGAGAGAGTACAAGTGGTGTAGAGGGCCAGAGGTGGGGAGAGAGAGAGAGAGACAGAGAGATTGAATGAATGAATAAGTGAATGAATGAATGAATATGAATGAATCCCGAGCAGACTCCATGCCCAGCACAGACCCTCTGGGGAACTTGATCCCACATCCCTAGCATTATGACCTGAGCCAAACTCAAGAGTCAGAAGCTCAAATGACTGAGCCACCCAGGTATCCCATATAAGTTTTTATATATTTTGTATAGCAACCCTTTGTGAGATATGTCATTTGCAAATATCTTCTCCTATTCCATAGGCTTCCCTTTATTTTTGTTGATTATTTCCTTAACTGTGCAGAAACTTGTTATTTTGATGTGGTCCCAATAGTTTATTTTGGTTTGTTTCCCTTGCCTTAGGAGTCGTATCCAGAAAAATGTTGCTATGACCAATGTCAGAGTAATTACTGCCTGTGCTCTCTTCTAGGATTTTTATGCTTGTAGTCTCACATTTAGGTCTTTAATTCATTTTATTTTCACGTATGGTGTAAGAAAGTGGTCCAGTTTCTTTCCAATGTATGTGGCTATCCAGTTTTCCCAACACTGTTTGTTGAAGAGACTTTCTTTTTCCCATTGGATGTTCTGTCCTGCTTTGCTGAAGATTAATTGAGCATATAGTTGTGGATTTACTTCTGGGCTTTCTATTCTGTTCCATTGATCTATGGGTCTATTTTTGTGCTAGGACCGTACCATTTTGATTCCTATAGCTTTGTAATATAACTTGAAGCCCTGAATAGTGATACCTCCAGCTTTGCTTTGTTCTTTTTTTTCCCAAGGTTGCTTTGGCTATTCAGGGTCTTTTGTGGTTCCAGGAAAATTTTAGAATTGTTTGTTCTAGTTCTCTGAAAAATGTTGTTGGTATTTTGATTAGGGTTGTATTAAATCTGTAGATTGATTTGGGTAGTTTAGACATTTTAACAATATTTATTCTTCCAATCCATGAGCGTGGAATGTCTTTCCATTTCTTTGCAATCTCTTGAACTTCTTCCATCAGCGTTTTATAGTTTGCAGAGTGCAGATCTTTCACTTCTTTGGTTAGATTTATTCCTAAGTACCTTATTATTTTGGTGTAATTGTAAATGGGATTGTTTTTTAAATTTCTTTCTGTTCTTTCATCATTGTTGTATAGAAATGCAACAGATTTCTGTACATTGATTTTGTGTCCTGCAACTTTTTTGAATTTGTTTATTCATTTTATCGGTTTTGGTGGGATCTTTTGGGTTTTCTACATATAGTATCATGCAATCTGCAAATAGTGAAAATTTTACTTCCTCCTTACCAATTTGGATGCTTTGCATTTCTTTTTGTTGTCTGCTTGCTGTGGCTGGGACTTCCAGTAGTATGTTGAATAAAAACGGTGAGTGGACACCCCTGTCTTGTTTCTGACTATAGAGGAAAAGCTGTCAGTTTTTCCCCACTAAGGATGATGTGAGTGGTGGGTTTTTCATATATGGCTTTATTATTTTGAGGCATATTCCCTCTAGACCTACTTCGTTGAGGTTTTTCATCACAAGTAGATGTTATACTTTGTCAAATTTCTGCATCTATTGAAATGACCTTACAGTTCTTATCCTTTATCTTACTGATGTGATGTACGACATTGATTCATTTGTGAATATTGAAATACCCTTGCCATCCAGGAATAAATCCCACTTGATTGTGGTGAATGATTTTTTAAATGTGTTTTTTGAATTTGTTTGTTAGTATTTTATTGAGAATTTTTGCATCTATGTTCACCAGGGATATTGGCCTGTAGTTCTCTTTTTTAGTGTTGTCTTTATCTAATTGTGTTATCAGGTAATGCTGGCCTCATAGAATGAATCTGGAAGTTTTCCTTCCTTTTCTAGTTCTTTGAATAGTTTCAGAAGAATATATATTAAATCTTCTTCAGATGTTTCATAGAATTCTCCTTTAAAGCCAGCTAGTTGTGGACTTTTAGGGGCGGTTTTTTTGATTACTGATTCAATTTCTTTTTTGGTAATTGAGCTGTTCAAATTTTCTGTTTCTTCTGGTTTCTGTTTTGGTATGCTTCCAGTGATTTATGCATTTCTTCTAGGTTGTCCAGTTTGTTAACAAATAATTTTTCATGATATCCTCCCATAATTGTTTGTATTTCTGTTGGCTGTTACTTATGCTTATTTCATATATAAGCATATACTTAAACTTATTTCATTTGTGATTTTATTTATTTGAGTACTTGCTCTTTTTTATTGATAAGTATGGCTAGAGGTTTATCAATTTTACTGATTTTTTTCAAGAACCAACTCCTTTTTTCACTGATCTTTTCTATTGGTTTTTTTAAGTTGCTGTATCATTTATTTATGCTCTAATCGTTATTATTCCCTTCCTTCTGCTGGTTTTAGGTTTTGTTTGTTCTCTTTCTAGCTCCTTTAGGTGTATGGTTAGGTTGTTTGTTTGAGATTTCTCTTGCTTCTTGATGTAGACCTGTATTGCTCTAAACTTCCCTTATAGAACTACTTTTGCTGCATCCAAAATATTTTGTACAATGCATTATCATTTGTTTACATGTACTTTTTAATTTCTTCTTTAATTTCTTGGTTGACCCATTCATTGTTTAGTAGCATGTTATTTAATCTCCATGTATTAATGGTGTTTCCATTGTTTTTCATGTGGCTGACTTGTAGTTTCATAGTACTGTAGTCTGAAAATATGTATGATATGACTTTGATCTTCTTGAATTTGTTGAGGGCTAATATGTGCTCTATCCTGGAGAGTGTTCCATATTCAATTGAATGTCTATTCAACTGTTTTAATTTTTTTAAGTTTATTTATTTATGAGAGATAGAGACAGCATGAGTGGGGAGGGGCAGAGATAGAGGGAGACACAGAATCTGAAGCAGGCTCAAGGTTCTGAGCTAGCTGCCAGCACAGAGCCAATGCGGGGCTCGAACCCACAGACTGTGAGATCATGACCTGAGCCGAAGTCAGACGGTTAACTGACTGAGTCTCCCAGGCACCCCTATTCAGTTGTTTTAGGATAGAATGTTCTGAATATTCATCTGTTAAATCCATCTGTTCCAGTGTGTCATTCAGTGCCATTGTTTCCTTGTTGATTTTCTGTTGAGATGATCTGTTGTAAGTAGAATGTTAAAGTCCCCTACTATTATTCCATTATTACTAATTAGATCCATTATGTTTGTTTTAAGTGTTTTATGTATTTGGGTGCTCCTATGTTGAGTACATATGTATTTACAGTTGTTAGATCTTCTTGTTATATTGTCCATTTTATTATTATATAGTATCTTTCTTTGTCTCTGTACATATATATTTATAGTTGTTAGATCTTCTTGTTAGATAGTCCCCTTTATTATTATATAGTGTCCTTCTTTGTCTCTTCTTACAGTTCTTGTTTTAAAATCTACTTTTTCTGATGTAAGTATTGCTACCCAAGGTTTCTTTTGACATCCACATACATGATAGATGTTTTTTCATTCCCTCACTTTAATATGCAAATGTCTTTAGGTCTAAAATTAGTCTCTTCTAGGCAGCATATACATGCGTCTTGTTTTTTTATACATTTTGTCACCCTGTATTTTTTGATTGGAGGATTTAGTCCATTTATATTCAAAGTAATTATTAATAAATATTGTCATTATTTATTTTGTGATTGTTTCTGAAAATTTTTCTGATCTTTTCTTGTATTTCTCTTTTTCATTGCTGATTTTCTTTAATGATATATTTGTATTTCTATTTATTCTTTGCATATCTATTAGTGGAATTTTAAAATATGTTTAATATTTAACCTCTTCTGCATGGAGCAGTCTACATTAATTTAATGGCTGCTTAAATTTGAACCCATTCTTACTCCTTTCCTCCCCACGTTTAGGTAGAGCTGTTATACTTTATATCATTTTATTTGTGAGTTTTTTGAGTGTATATTTTATAGAAATATTTATTTTTACTGCCTTTGTAATTTCATACCTTTACACTATCACTTTTGGTCTCTCCTTTCCATTCAAAGAGTCCCTTTAATATTTCTTGCAGGGCTTGTTTAGAGATCTTGAACTCCTTTAGGTTTTGGTTGTCTGGGAAACTCTTTATCTCTCATTCTATCCTGAATGATAGACTTATTGGATAGAGTATTCTTGGCACTGCAGATTTTTCCCATTCAGCACTTTGAGTATATTATGCCACTTTCTTCTGGCTTGGAAAGTTTGTGCTGAAATATCTCCTGCTAGCCTTATGAGTTTTCCATCGTAACTTACTGTCTTCTTTTGTCTTGCTGCTTTTAAAATTTTTTCTTTATCATCGATTTTGCCTATTTAGTTACAAAATGTAACTTCTGTTGATTTTGTTGGGAGTTTTCTCTGCCCCCTGGATCTGGATATCTTTTTCTTTCCCCAGATTAGGAAAGTTTTCAGCTATTATTTCTTTAAATAAATATTCTTCCCTTTTGTCTCTCTTGTGAGACTCCTATAATATGAATATTATTACATTTGATGGAGTCACTTAATTCTCTAAATCTATTCTCATTTTGTATAATTCTTTTTTTCTCTCTTTTGTTCAGCTTACTTTCCATTACTCTGTTTCCTAGGTTATAATTCATTCCTCTACTTTTTCTGGCCTACTATTCATTGCATCAAGTGTGTTCCTAATTTTGTTTATTGCACTCTTCATCTCTGATTGGTTGTTTTTTAATCTCTGTGTTAAGGGTCTCAGTGATGTCTTCCACTCTTTTCCTGAGTGGAAAGTCCACTGAGTATCCTTATGAGCATTGCTTTAAATACTCCATAAGGCATGTTACTTGTGTCTATTTTGCTTAATATCTGGCCATGGTTTTGTCTTTTTCCTTCACTTGGGACACATTCTCTGTCTTTTCACTTTGTCTAAGTCTCTGCGCCTGTTTCCCAGTGTTTGGAGTCAGCTATGTCCTTGTTCTTGAGGGTTATTACCTTATGAGAAAGAGGTCCTATAGTGCCTTGCCATATAGTTTCTTCTTATCCTCAGGACCTGGCACTTCTAAGAGTATCTCCAACGTGTGCTACGTGTGCTCTGCTGTTTTGTCCTGGCTGCTTTGTCCTTCAGGGAAGTTGTCTAGAGAAGCCCTCTTTGCCTGTTGTGGGCAATGTCTGGTCCACCTGGGAAAAACGTAGTATAGGTTGGTGAGACAAGCTAGTTGTGAACAAAGGGAAGGAACCACAATGGAGATTCAGAGGAGAGACAGGGCACCTTAAGACCTGCACCCAGGTAAACTGGTCAGAAGCTGTCTCAGTGAAGAGAGGATGGCTCATGAGTAAAAGAATGGATCATAAGTCCATCAGAGACTTGAGCACTGAAGGCCAGTGAGGCAGACAGACAGCATTCCACCATCCAGTTGATCTTTACCTTATGGAAAGCATCAGGGGATAGAAGAAACTGTCTGAAAGTCTAAGCCTCTTTCTTTATCCATCCTAAGGGACTGTTTACATGTTTGGAAATTCTTAAGTATTAAACTTGAGAGTAGCATTTTTCTCTTCAATCAAGCAGATGCGGGTTGAAGAGATATACCAGTTTTCTTCCAAATTAAGGAGAAGTTCTATATTTTCTCAGGATTTCACATGTTAACACGAGTTAAAGTTTGATACTGTGATACTTAGAACTCTTCTGAAAAATTATGTTTAAAAAAGGTAATGCTTTATATTCTTGTAACTTGCTACTGCAAGGTCTACAGCCCCTTTGCCATATCCTTCTTCACAGGGTGCACCGCCTTCTCTCAGTTCCCAGGAAACCCAGGGGACCATCTCACATGTGCTTACAAAGAAGTCCCATTAGAAATGGAACAAATGTCATTTCTCTTTTGCTGTGTCATCCTTAAGTGTCTGGTTCCTGGCCCCAGTGTACCATTGTAGGTACTTGAAAAACAGTATCCATGCTAGGAGATATTTTGAGTTACTTGGTCTGGGGTGAGGTCATAGGCATGGATATTTCTTAAGAGCTCCCCAGGTAATTTTTATGTGAGCCTATATTGACAACCAATGCTTTAGCATACTATACAGTGGAATCTGGTCCCAGGGAAGCTGTGTGAAATTGCCTTAATTCTGCTGACCTACCAGTGTGTCTTTTCTGGGCACTGCTATTATTTCTGCCAAATACCGCTCCTTCTTTTGGCAGGATCACCTCAGCCTGGCCCCTCCATATCCTGTGGTGGTACTGCTGATATGCCAGAGTTCACCCATGCTGTAGGAGGTTAAGCCAGGACTCAGACTCTTGACACTAACTTTATCACTGGTGTTCTCTACAAAAGGGAAAATAAGTACAATTCGAGAGAAAGGAAATCCTAAAGCAAGTTTTCAGTCAGTACAAAGATGAGAAACTTGCCAAATACAATGGGAAAGAACCAATTAACTACAGAGTGAGTCTCCCATCCTGAACCTGTATCTGAAGAGGACACAACACCACTTAGGGCTCAACTAGGAGAAGACTCTGTCTGCTATCTAGTGGGACAACATTAATTCAACAAGCTGCATTTAATCATGACTCTCAGATGTGATGCCCAGAGATAGGAACTGAAAATAAAATAACACAAGAGCCTCCTTCTTTCAGGAAACTCATGCTTGTTTGTTTCCAGTTTTATTGACAACTTTTAAATTATTTACTCAACACTGTACCACTGAAATTTTTCTATTTGTTTAGGAGCATATAGTTTCACTTATTTCCAATTAGATCCAAAATTGTTAACTTAGTAACAAATATTCTTCAAAATAAGGACAAGATGCTATATCCTGGTGAATTAAGGTAAATAGGGTAAGAAGGAAATGGAAAGAAAATTTTATAAAAGTAAATGGGTGCTGCCAGCAAGTAGTATATTACTTGGCCCTATCTTCCTGGAAGGGCTGGGAGCTAATTACGTGATTTAGCTCAAACTTTAAATAACCTCATAAAAAAAGTCCAATCCACAAACTATTTACACCTTTATTGAATTAACAAACTTTTTCTTTTTATAAAACAGGTAAGAATTTTGAGGGAAAAACTATTGAAGTATGTAGCAATTGGGAAAAGGCAACACATATAGAGTATTCTAATAGATTTTGCTTTCCAATGGACAAGAGTCTCATATAATTTCATGAGTTATTAACAAAATGAGGCATAGAGATGTGTGGCCTACTAAACCCCAGAGATCCCTTCAGTGCTATTTTGCTTTATGCTATAAACATCATCCAAATTCGGCATGTGAAAGAGCCTGTATGGGAACACCAGTTCACCTTAAAGCTGATTTTGCCTCTATAATAATAGCTGAACTGAATGGAACTAGAAAAAAAAAAAACATGGGTGGAGCATTGTGATAGGTTTTATAAGATGCCATATATATTGGAAAGTTGGTAATAAAAGTCTACAATATTTTAATCTTCAACTTTTCCTTTTAAAAGTGACAAAGCAAATAGGGAAGTGATATGAAAATATCTTTTTAACAGTGTCAGGAGAGCAATGAATTTTAAGTTCATGTCATTCTGTTAAAGATATTTTAAAACTGAACACAAACACGAAAGAGCCTGACAAAGACCATTGACTACGTGTCTATCCCAAAGTACACAGTGTATTGCTAAGACTGATAATGTATCATGGACAATAAGATTCTTTTGATGTCCTATTTTGCAACTTCTTGTATTTATAAAGATTTCTGTGATTCCTAATTATCAAGTATCTTTAGTTCTTAGTGTTATTTGGCTAGTTATATTTAATAGTTACATTTGGAGTGGGTCATTATTCATGAGATGTTCAAAAGAATGAGACAAAATTTTAAGAATGTTTTATTTAATATTGCTATCCTAGTATGAGTTATTTATCATTAAAATATAATAGCCAAAAAAGCACTTGATTAGGCTTATAGATGCTTAGTATATATTCTTGATGATGAGGCTGATGGGGAGAATCTACTTTCAAACTCGCTGAGTGAAGAACATCAGTGTGCCATTTGCAGGAAGAATCAGGGACAGATTCCTCTTAACGAGTCACCTGTGAGTAACCATTATTATGCATCTGCATGCCATGGTTCTCATGAAAGTACTATGATCCATACGCCTTGTAGGCATCATTTAATGTATACATTGAATTGTTTAAAGGATCTGGAGGGAGCATGCCTTTTGGCTCTGTTTAATTACGGTAAATTCTGTACTGGCACCAAGTATGGGCATTCAGTAGGAGTGTACTGACAGTGTGGGCATACTGAATCTGTCCCTGGACGCAATCAAGCTGGTCCTTCAGAGTCAGCTTGTGAAGCTCCGGATAGCTATACAGTTGGGCAACATGCGAGGACTACAGCTCAGGCTCTGAAGACAACCGAGGACATACTCGTTTTTGGAGGAAGCAGGTGAAGACAGGATCTCTCCTGCTGGCCTGCCTGGTTCTGTTCCACAGAGTCCACAGTAATAGCTAGGAAATACAGTGGCAGAAAGAACTTGGTGGCATTATTCTATGATTTCTTTTTAGTACCTAAAAAGGTAGAGATTGGGCATTTTATCTTGGCTTGACCCATACATCGCATACATCCTGTTGTGACAGCAGAAAAATCCAAACACGGAAGAAGTGCTTGGTATGATCTTGGCCAAAGTGACTGTTTTCTCTTCTCCCTGTGTCTCTTTAGAATCCTTCTTCTCCTAATGGCTTGCTACTTCAGAATAATATATTTGGTGTTATTCTGAACCACCTAATTCTAAGAGTATGATGAAATCTTTGTATTTTCCACTCATGGTTATTAATGTGCATAAAATTCATGTCTAGCATAAAAAATACCAGGTATAGTTTCCCTTTCTGAGAAGGTCCTCAACTTATAAGTTAAAAGAAATAATCTTCTTAATAATCTAAAAGGGAGTTAAAAGTACCATTCTGACCTTGTTTGCAATGAGGAATATGGGAAACAGTGATCTATCACTTCATAACATGTTGGACACTTTCATGTTTTTTCTCAGTCTACAGAGTTATTTCTGAAGCCATGGCAATGAAGGTAGAGCTTTTACTGAGAATATTTTTTGCCTGAGAATAATGTGTGTACATGTATTGTAAAGTTAACTAAAAAAACCCCATAACACTGTATTGATCAAATGAATAAAAAATGTAGGTATTTTGTAGAAGTTGTCTAAATCAGAACCATAGGAGAGGAGATTAAAAGCACACACATGACTGGAAAGTCAAATGATCATACCACTAATCACAAATCCATCCTGATTGGGTCAGCGCTTCCCAGGTACCTCTGTTGCACTAATTATCTCCCTGTGCTTACTTGGATGTGTTTCTTTGTTCCTGTGTTTGTTTAAGCATATGAGTTTAAGTCACATCCTGTTATCAATCATTGCTATAGCTCATAATAGTCACAATGAGAAATTTGTCTTGTGAAACAGAAGACCTTGACCCTAATTAGCAATCAGGTGAGTGAAGCTATTTTTGAGCTTAGAAATGTCGTATACTGATACATTAGCAACCAAACTCTAGTTATTATCTGGAGTCTAAGACTAGCATATGATCGAGTATTTCTGCAACTTTTGGCAAAAGCACTGGAATTCTGAATCTATTTGCCAATAGAGCTAAATGCTGGAAAGGCATCCCCAGTGTTTGAATGGTTTAAGAGCTACGATAAATGTACTTAATGGGTGCTGCCAAGCCTTTAAGTGGAGATAGGGTTTATACAGGTTAGTTCATCCAAACCACAGTGGTTTTTAGAAACAAGCAGATAACAATGATTGCATGTCACAGCTACAGGATAGTAAGGTGTTTGTAAGATTGTCAAGCTTACATTACAGATACATACCAGGATTTGATTCTTTACATTAGCAGTCTCTAGCCTGAGTTTATAAATTTATGATCAGAGAGCATCATTCATTTATTTATTCCTGCATTCGTTCATTCAGCAGCCACTTTTTGGAAACCCTGTGGTGTGTAAAGCATTGTGCTTGGGTGGAGAATTCAGTGAAAAATGAGAGGACATCCTCCCATTCAAGAAACTCACAATTTTCCCCAGTGAATATTGTTAATACCACACAGTTGAAGTATACCTATTTTGATAAGCACTGGGGCAGGGAGGCACATGTTCGCTGCAGTGAATTAGAAACGTACAACAAGAGAGGAAACCCTTCCCCAGCAGGCTTCATCCATCTCACGTAGCAACTATTCCTGTGTGGAAGAGCCCTCCTTCGCCCCTTGCTCCTTTGGGAAAGCACTTGGACGAACACTGTTCTCTCAGATCTGCATTACCTAGTTCCCCTAGTCCCACCTTTTTTTTTTTTTTTANATTACTTAATCAGTTAATGTCTCCTTTTTCTCATTAGCAAAATGAAACCCAAACTCTTACTTGGCTGTCAGAACATCTCGAACTCTTTAACTGTCAGCTATCATCACAAAATTGAGGCCTTACAAGCCACTCCAAAATTCAGGAGCAAACAACAATTCTTTCTTTCTCGCTTATGTGTTTGCAAGTCAATTGAGGTTCAGCTGATCTAGTCTAGGCTCACTTAAGCTTGACTCCAAAGTTGGGTTTAATCCAAGTATTTTCCAGGTATCTTTCATCCTCCTTGGCAAGATTCTACATAAAGTGTGCTCTTCTCTTGGTAAAAAGAAATAGCTTAACAAGGCAAATTCAGCCACTTACGCACATTTCAGGTCTTTGTATGTGTTTGTACTGTAAACCCTGATGGTTGGATTTTCTCTTTTTTGTTTTTTTTTTAATATTTTATTTATTTTTGAGAGAGAGTTAGAGACAGCATGAGCAGGGGAGGGTCAGAGAGAGAGGGAGACACAGACTGAAGCAGTAGTCCCACCTTTTTATGCCTTTTCAAATATGTTCTCTTTTCCTTTGAAAGCACTGGTGCTGAAGGAGTAGAAGTGACGCAGAAAGCTTTTAAGGAATGAAATTTCAAAAATGTATCAGTGGCAATGACTCTTATCTGCTTCACCTTGAGAAAACAAAGCAAAACCAAACCCCCAAACAAAAAATCCCATTCCTTAGAGCAGTCAGCTTTCAGACCAACAATATGGGACTAGAGGACATCCTCACAGCCGAGGAAGCTCTGCTTTGCTTCTAACAGGCCGGCACCCGGCAGCCCCCCAGCGCTTGCTTTGCCACAGCACCCCCCACATGAAAACACAGTTCTTCCTCCCAGCCCTTCAAACTGAGATGGGCCATCTGAAATGTTTCACTTTCTGAGTACCAGAGCTTGGTCTTTCTTTTCACTAACTATCTGAATCATTTCGATGGCAGATGAATTGTTCTTCGGAAGTATAAATCGGAGTCTGCTACTGCATGGATAGCAGATCAGAACTCGGGAGTATATCAGCTTTCTAAGGTTGTTACTCCAGGAAAGTTCATGTGCTTTCCAGAATTAAGGCATCAAGAGCAGGCAACTGAGGAAACAGAGGAGAGTGGGTAGTCAGTGACATTTCATTGCGCAAGTAATTTTTTAAAATCACTTTTCATTTGTTAGGAAGGAAAAGACTATTGTATGTAACATATTTTTTGCTCTTCACATATAATCAGAAGTCGTTTTGATAATTGAATTAATAACACTGTCCAGCAAAATATTCAAACTAGGAACAATGGGATTCTGTCGCTTTCTAGTGATTTCATTTGCTAGAATACAAATAATAAGTCCTTGCACCGTATTTGGATGGAAAAGACAGTAAACGAAAATCATAAATACATTTAGAACTTTTCTTTTTGTAATAACTTCCAAAGCATTGCTTAGTGTCCTGAGTGGATCTAAATTTCACTTTCTTTTCAAATACTAAATATTGAATAATATATTTATAATAGAAATATTTTCATATCAGATTAACACTGATGCACAAACTCCTACATAGTACAAAATATAATTGGTCAATATACTATGAATATGCAATAAAGAAAAAAAGATATTTAAAAGAGTGAGATCTTCAACTGTACATTGCTGAGCCCACATTCCTTAAAGAGTAGTGCAAATTTTCATAAGAGGAAGCTTAACATTATCAGAATGAACTTAATTTTGATTCACTTTCGTTAAAAAAATCCACATATTTGACTATATGCATACATATCTCCCTAAGATCGTTTTTAGGAAGAGTAAACTGTAAAAGGAAGGAAACAAATTTCTATTGAATGACATAGGTTTAGTTTTTTATCCTTATGGCTATCCTGTGGTGGTGGTTTTATTATCCTTGCTTTTACAGAGGGAGGACGTCAGTCTCGGAGAGGTGAAGTAACTTGCCCAGGATTGTAAAGTATCCAGCAAAACCAAGAACCACTCTCAAGAATCACTCTCTAGAGAGGCTACAAAGTTTTCCATCTTATCTACCTCTGAGACTCTGGTAGGGGATCACGACATAAAAGGAAACGGTTTTGCTTTTGTTTGTTTCATTGATGGGAGGATATGTGATCAGAGAGGTGATGATACTTTAGGTTCAATGTCCAGTTTCCTTTCTTAAAAACCTAGCATGTAA
>NW_027533010.1:3327642-3327893 GCF_008692635.1 Crocuta crocuta | reverse complement strand
CTGATTTAATATTAGGAATAAACTGTTTAACTCTGCATAAAGACTCTGAATGTTCCCACTAAATGTACTCTTTAATAATTAGTGTTAGAAAAGCTGTACCTTAACTTCAAAAGCAGCTTTTCCTTCTCTTAAAATGTGATTTCTACAATGGTTTTTATTGGATTAGTGGGAAGACTGCCATCTACTGAATCAACAATACCTTTTCATGTACTACCTGAATAATTCTTAAAAACCAATACTGTATTGAAGTC
>NW_027533010.1:3297023-3327370 GCF_008692635.1 Crocuta crocuta | reverse complement strand
CCTATGTGTATATATATTATATATTAAAATAGATGTGGTATTTTATATATTATATACACTATATTTTATATTTATATGTACATATTATATGTATATATTTATATACATATATACGCACATATATACACATTAACACACAGACACAAAATGATAGTCATTTCACTTTCTTTTTGCTCACTTACCTGTGACTTGCTCTTAGACCCCAGGTATGTAGAAAATGCATTATTTAGAAATTCAGATATTCACCTAAAAAATCTAATTTGTATAGAATGAAATTTACTACAGGGTAATTCTAAATGTGAACGGATTCTCTTCTATTGGTTCTTGTCCGGTCTTGCAATCCTGATAGGTCTGATGAATTAAAACATTGTTTTCTTTGCTCTCTTCTTCATCTCTCTGTTCGTACCTCACATTTCTTTCATGAATCCAGAAATGGAAAGTAGAATTTTTTAGTAACTTTTATAATTTTTATAATTATTCCACGTTCATTGTGAACATAGGCCTTGATGTTGACAAAGTCTGTGTTGCTAAATTAATAACAATGTAAAAGGACAGCCTTTGCCCTTCAGACAAAAGATCCTCCAGTCAAAAGGAAACTGTTTATTTTTCAGTTTAATTGTAATTAGTAACAAAGGCTCTAATTATGTGGCTTATTTGTGGACTGTGTGACCCTTTCTTGCACCAAGCTGCCCATTTTTTCTCCTCTGTTCAGTGACAGCCTAGCCCCAAGAGTCTGCAGGAAAACAGCATGTTCACTCCTTCTACCGAATCTTTTTGTTTGTTTATTTGTTTTTGGTTTCTGGAATATGTCATTCTTTGTGGGGATGAAAGTTGGCCCTGGGTTCCCTGGAGAGCCACATTAGGCCTTATTTTTTTTCCTTAGCCCAAGGACTTTGATGAGCAGGCAAGTGGGTTTGGTAGGAAAAATCTTTCCGTCTATTTGGTAATATACATATTACCTTTCTTCCTACTGGCATCACTAGAAAAATGATAGAAAAAATGATACAATCAAAGTTACAAAAAGTCTTCTTAGGGGCCATTAAAAAATTACTGAGTTTTCAAAGTCTATATTTTCGTTTTTTTTCAAAGTCTATATTCTAATATAAGATTGAAAGCCATCATAATGAGACATAGTTTTAAAGCTTAAAAATGATCAGGAAAAGACAAAAAATATACAATATTCTATGATCAGGAAAAGATAAAAAATACAATATTCTAGTTACTTTCAGTACATACTTATAATATATAATTTGTATTATATTACATAATAAAAATATGTAGTAACAACTGATACATAGTATATACAACGATATTGATTACATAATTGGTTTTATTTTCACAGATACTTAAGTCCATAAATATTACAAATAGAAGTCCATGTTAAAACATTACCTCTATAAGATTTTTGTGGTTACAAAGCAACTTTAGTAAAATCTCTGTTCATATAGCTTTAATAACAAAAGTTACTTATGCAATAACTTCTTAGAAACTCCTTGGGGCACCTGGGTGACTCAGTCAGTTAAGCATCCAACTCTTGATATCAGCTTAGATCTAGATCTCATAGTCATGAGTTCAAACTCTGCATGAGGCTCAAAAAAAAAAAAAAGAGTCTTCAACTTCCTCATATAATACATCTTTGCAGTTATGGATTCCCACAGAAGTTCAAAATTGGAAGGGGAAAAATTACATTCATGCTCAGAGACTTGTTGGAAACCAAGATTTAAAAAATATACAACATACAAAGTATTCCAAGGTCAAACTATTTCCATTGGGAAGTAAAAGACAATTTCCCAAGGGAAAAAAGTAAAAAATATAAATTTAATATGGTTGAAAGAAACATTTTAGAGTTGTTGAATTTTTAGAGGTGCCTGGGTTCCCAGTTGGTTTAAGCATCTTGCTCTTGATTTCAGCTCAGGTAATGATCTCCTAATTCCTGGGATCTGTCCACATCAGGCTTTGTTTGCGCTGACAGCATAAAGCCTGCTTGGGACGTGCTCTCTCTCTCTCTCTCTCTCTCTCTCTCCCTCCCTTTCCCTCTCTCAGGCCCACTCGCCTGCTCTCTCACGCTCTCTCAAAATAAACTTTAAACATAAATAAAGTTGTTGGAAGTTTTAAACGATTCTGCCAAACATATATGTTGCCCCAACTATTTAAGTATTCAAACACTCTCAGTATCTCTGACTTACCTTGGATACTTACTTATGTAACTGAAAGCACATCAGAGAATCTAGAACTGAAATACATAACCTAAGGTATTTCAGTTCAAATAATCTGATTCCTGGTTGTTGTTAATGTGTTTCATCTGTGAAATGTAAGACTTTGAGGATTTAATCTTTGTCACCATGCCCAGGTATCTGATCATATAATTCCATAAAATGTCTTTAAATTGTCATCTTCATCGTGTTCCTCCTGCTGTTTTTTGTTTTGTTTTGGTTTGGTTTGGTTTGGTATATCAACCTACAATTATAAGGAGTCTATTCTTCCCTCTTCTAGCATCTCAGTTCTCCTGGGTCAGTCCTCTGTTAAGTAAAAAGCCCATGAGTGTTGAAGGGTATAATTCTGACCTGTAAGAAATGAATAAGATGCCATGAAGAAAAAAAAAAAAAAAACCCATAAAGGAAAAAGAAAAAGTATGGAAATCAAGTACTAATGAAAGATCAGAAAATAATTTCTCTCTTTCAAAGAATGTTTCTCATTATCCTGAGCTTTCACCTAACATTTAATTATTCTTTAGATTTTCTCAGAGGCTTTATTTTCTTTGTTCTTTTCCTCCTTTCTACTTTCTTTATTGCCGTTTATACCACAAGGGCTCAGCTTGCAATCATTTTAACCTCCTCCAATATATACTTGACTTTTACCACTACCATTCTTACCAGCTGTGTGTCAGCTCTCTCTCCCTGCACCCAAGCGCTGGCCCTGTTTGTGGGACTTGTGGTGCAGGGACATTGTGGGACCCAAATGTGGGAGACAAGGGATGCAGCTTTCTTGTGGTTTGAGCATAACATGAGATATTAGGAAATCCACGTTCTGAAACTTGATTTTGCCAGATAATGTGTCTAATATATCTTAGAGATTATGCAAGTATTATTTCCCTGTCCTCATTGTAACAGCTAGAAGTGTTCTGCTACCATACCTCAAGAGGGGGACAGTACTACTTCACTGTATTGACCGGGTTGTTCAATGCCTAAATTCCAGCTAAGGACAAAGGTTACTATGAAGAGTGACTTGGGGGGAAAAAGTGCTGATTAGTCATAGTTAATTTCACTTACTCTCTTTAAAATTATGTAAATGTAACTCTTGGTTATTGCTTTTCCAATAGGATTTTTGCTATAACAAAAGGTTATTCAGCTGTGATTAAATCTAGTCCTGATAGCCATATTAACTAAGACATATTTAAACAAACGGTTTTAAGTCCTAACAAGGCTTCACAATGATGCTATGCTTCAAATAAAAAGAAAATGTATTCCTTTTGTTTGTTTGACCCGTGACTAGGAAAAATGTGTGATGGAAATATTGATGACTGTAGCTTTCTGAACCTAATTCACAGGCAGTATTTTGAGGAGAAATTAGAATGTCCATTGTCTAAGTCATGAACAAAAATAGGAACTTTTAAATTATGAATTGGGTTAACATCTGTTGGGCAAACTGTTTGCTTAGCCTTATTTTAACATTTCACTTCCCTCACTACCCTCTCTCTCTCTGGCACATCTGGGAATGTGGGGAGAGCACCACAGAGGCAATTATAAAGCCAGAGGTCCAGTTAAGGACCCTGAATTTTCCATTTTTAGCCTCTGCTGCAACGTAAGAAAGTCCCAAGAGTGGCCTGTGTGGATTCCACAGGAAGAAAGATTTTGCTTTAAAATACAAATAAAACCAAAGTGGTAACAAAACAGAGGCTTCTAAAAGGCCAACAGACACAAATAAAACAAAACTATAAAGAGTTTATTTAAAAAATGCTCTTGAAGATGCTAAAATATTTTCATTTGAAGAGCAGTATATTATCTGCTAAAGAGAAATACATTAGAAACAAGAGTTAAAAGTTAAAACATTCTCATGAAAACTGGTACAAACAGGCAGGACATAGAAATTTTCAAGGGGACAGGCTTTGATATATAACAGCACTGTGTTCCTATCCTGGACCTGCCACTTTCTGGTGTTACGTGAGAGCAAATCACAGAAATTCTTCAAGCCTTCATTTCTTCATATGTAAAATGGGGCTAAGACGATGATGATGGCATCTTACCTCATTGGGTTGTTGGAGGACTTGATACAGTAATGTACATATATGCTTATCAGCACCTGGCACGTGATGAATTAAATGAATATTACCAAGAGCTGCTGGTCATAGTGAGATTGAAGAAGGACCACGATTACTGCTGATATATTAACAGCAGAGAGAGACTTAATAAATCTCAATAGTGAAATTTGGCAATGATTTTTATGGTAAAACAGGAAGCAGAGCGACTTGCCACATAGCTTCTGATGGTGCTATTCCCTGAAGAAGAAAGTATTATCTGCTTTGGCTCAACTTTCTGGAATAGTCATGTTTCTGGTGCCTTTCCTATAAGCCTATTGGCTAAGTGAGGAAGCATTCCAATGAGGCATGGCATTAGTCCATATTTTTTCAGAGACTTCAAACAAACAGTACTACTTTGGGAATTAGACCTGAAGAGAGAAACCACAGTGATATCTCAGAATCCATTAAAACACAAGTCACTCCTCTCCAATTACTCCGGTCTTCTCCAAAATTCCTCAACAGGGTGCCAGTAATTTTTTTTTTTTTCCAGTGTAAAATTGACCATAGCACTCACTTCCTTTGAAGGGTTCAAAAGGTCCCCAGGGATGTTTGCGTAAATCCGCAAAGTCCTCTGGAATTGCCCTCATTTTCCCAGCCTCACCTGGGACCACTCTCTGCATGTTCAGCCCACCGTACTTTTGGCACGTTGCCCTGAACCCTTGATGTCTCCTTTGTTTCTATTGACTTCTATATCATTTCCTCCTCTTTGAACATTCTACTGCTAGCCCTTGGAAAGGCTAATTTTCATTAGTCTTTCAAGACTCAGCTCAACCACATTCGTCCTTGAGGAAGAATTTCCTCTCCTTACTGCCACTCCACTCTACCCATTAAGGGAACCCAAGTGTGCAATTCCCTATACCTGTTCAACTTCAAGCAGTTCTCTTTTACATTTTGTATCCCAGTATCCCCTCACTGGATCATGAGTGTTTGAAGCCAAGAGCAGCATCTTGGTCATTACTTACGGTATAATCTCAATAAACATCACGTTTATTAAACATTCATGAAATGAAGAGCTGTTCCTATGAAGCTCTTCTAGACCTGCCTTTTGCATATCAAAGTGAATATTCATAGTTTCTGATTTTTAATTCCTTTGGATTAATAGCAGCCTCTTTCCCAAAGGTAAGATCCCTTGAGCCTTAGGTCTTAAAAAATAAATTAAAAGAATAAGCCCGAGGAAGTTAGGTTACCTGTAATACATGCCATAAGATTTGGCAGGATTGCAATTTGCCTCATTTAATCAAAGATTCAAAGAGAACTACAAACAAGGACCTCATCCATTACATTTGAAGAATAATGTCAGCTTGATTCTTACCCTACTGCTAGAGGTCTGGGTTTGCCCTTTACATAAAAACATGTAGGATCCATCAAGACCAGTTATGTTTCATTCATGGTAAAGTGCATCATTGGCCATTTGATAAAAGTTAATAATACCAGTGAGGCTAACCAAAGCCTAGTTTTAGATAAGTCTGTGCCAAATGGAAAAATGAACCCCCTGTGTCTACAGTGGCATCTGTTTGTGTGCCCTCACTGCTCTTGGTTTGAGGATAACTATATGTGATTAAGGGACAGACCCTTTCACAGCAGGATTCCAGGTATGTTCACTGACCTTTCATGTTCCCTCCAAAACATCTGCATTCACCAGTGTAACAAATTCGGCTGCCATTTCATTGTTTTCTCGAGTTCTTAATTTCCAAATAACATTATTTATTTTTGGCTCAAACGTTGGGTTGTTGCTCACATCTTTAGAACCGGTGCTTTAAGTATATATATTCCCATATTCCTCAAGCTCTTTAATGAAAAATAAGGTGCCCTTAAATACAAAAATATGGATAAATTATAGGGCAAAGGAGCAGATTCTAAGAAAAGATAACCCAAGATTGTCTTTATTTCATTGAAAGGACAACTGAATACTTAGGAAGAATGGTTTATTGCCACTGACCTGATTCTTTCTTACATGCCTCTCATTCTGTCTTCAATACAATACCCCTCTTCATGTAGTAAGTTCCATGTGCAGAAGAAATGTGTTCAGTTCACAGGCATATAAAACTATATCCAACTGTATTCTGTAATGGGAAAATAGCCATAAATATGAAGTGAATCAAGGCATTCAATTATTGTTCCCTTTCCTTTGAAGTAAAATGATATTTTGATTGTCCAGTTGAAAATACAGTAGCTTATCTGCTCAGAATAAATTCGTAACCTATCAGAAAGCCATTCATTGTCTGGGAAATCTCATTTTCCCCCAATTTATGCTACTCAGTATGTTTAATCATTAACTTGAAAAGAAGAAATTCAGTTAAAGAAAAAAGGAATCATAAGTCTTCATTGTTACAGCTAAATTATCTCTCGATTAGTGTGATGGTAAGCATTGAATGGCAAATAAAACTAAAAATAGCTTTCCTTTTTCCCTGAAAGTAGGAGCTTAAGATCTTCTCTGCAGTTGATGTCAAATACCAAACATTTACTTAAAATAATAAAGACTCTTTCCACTATAAATAAAGGGCAGACTGAATTTTAGAATTTAGAATAAAAATTGAACTCATATAATTTATAATAAGATAATATAAGAAATTATGATTTCTTATATAATCATTGATTTCTTTTTCTTTCAATGAAAGGTAATACAGTTTTGAAACCCCAGAAATGTCCTTCTAGTGAGTTTCTTGGGATTTGAATATAAATAAAAATAATATATTCACAACATGTATATAATACAGATCAATGAATCAGCCTTATTTATTGATTTTGCCTTTTGACTACACATGATTTCAAGCTGTAGTGAAAAAAAGCCATTTGTTTCATTAGTTTCTAAATGCATTTTACAAACTCTTTACTAGCAAGTGCCGTTAGTAATTAAAACCAAAATCATATCTGAAACTCATCTTGTCTTAAAGAGATGATATTCGTAACCTAAGAAAACAATTGTGAATGCTATGGTAAATGTGATTATAAGCCTCTTAATTTAGATTCCAAAATATTTGAGTAAATTTTTGGTTACAGCCTGTATAAATATATACCTGATTAGTGGAATTTAGCCATACTCTGTGGTATTTTTGTTCACAGCAGCCTTGGACACAATGGAGGATTTCAGAGAGGATAAATTTCTTTTGTTACTATGGACAAAAGAGGAGGAAAGTGCGTGCACACACATGCATACATGTACACATTTTTAAAACATTTATTGGGCACCTCCTGTAAATTCCATGTCAGTGGTAGACAGTGAAAATATCAAAATGAATAAGACATATCCTTTCGCTTGAGTTCAGCTCCTGGAGGAGACAAGATATCTACATGGGGGTAGAAGGACATTGTAAACAAACACAATTGAAAATAAAAATTCAAGGCTAACTTCTATGTGCTCTTTTAATTACTTCGTTTCCCCAAGCAAAACTTCCTTTGGTCTTTCTTGTATAAATAGTGAAACAAATACTAAATTCTGCTTGTCCTTGTAGGCAGCTGGTGAGAGCTCTTTAAGAGGTTATGTATCAGTGTCTTTACTTTTCCTTTTGAAGCCGGGTTTAAAGAAAAAATACTACACCAGAGATAGTACACATGTTTGAGGGTAACTGAATACTTCTTTTCATATTTTCTCTCTCCCTTTGTTCCTGTCTTCTTTTCTTCTGCATGGCTGCTTATTATATATATTTTTATATATCTATATATGGAGAAGATAGGCCTGAAGGCATCTTATGAAACATAATTATAAGGGACCACAGAAGCCACAAGAGAAAGAGAGCTTAAAAGAAAGAACAAAGCTAAAACTAAATCTTCCTATTTCACATGCAGTAATTCAAGTGTGTCGGTGTGATGGGATGGTAACAGAAACAGGTGAAAATGCAGAGGAATTGTGACTTCACAGCACAGGGACTTGTCGGGAAGTGGAAACCCTGATTGTGGGGAAATGAGGTTCTTAGGATAAGAGGGCAAAAATGCAGATATGTTTAATGGGGGGAAATGGAGACAGAATTTTCATAAGCACTTATTTTTAAACGTCACTTATTGTGATAAGAGTACACTTTCGAGCATCACTTTAATAAGCCTTATGTGTGTCCAAAAAAGCCTGATTCTGGGACGCTATCTCAAAGAGACGATCTAGTGTGGGTTTATGCACCCTCCCTTTCCAGAGCTACCCCTTTTGAACTTTATTTGGAGAGGATTGTGCGTGAGTGTACGCGGAAGGGGAGTGGATATAAATATGTTTTTCTAAGCAATTTCCCTTTAATTAAAAATGTGTTTTGGATTTATATTTATTTACACTTGAATTATCAAAATGTTCCTTTGGAAGAATTTTTTCCCTTTGAGGCATCTTAACTCACCCTCCCGGAAGCCACATTTTGCCATAAGTAGAAAAACTCCACACCAAGAAGTTGGAGTTCTGTTCCAGACTCTAACCCTACAATTTTGTGTGGGTTTTAAACTTGGCAAAACACATGATCCCATCCCTAATCACAATCCATAATAGTACAGTGTGTGACAGTGGGGACAGAAGAAGGACTCTCCTGAAATATACCAATAAATCCACCCAGGACAGTTTGTGTTTTACTGTTCTTCTGTCCCTGATCCCCAGGAGAATTTTCCCTCCACACAGGCTTTTCTTTGTTCCCAAGATATTAGATTAACAGAGGTCCTGAAGCCTGCTAACTATGTATCTTTTACTTCACAATTACAGGTCTAATTACAGAGCTGCTCAGCTCACTCCCTGCTCACCATTTGTTTTCAATGTACGACTCAACGGGTTCTGCTTTGATTCTCTGGACATGAGTGTGTCCCAGGCATACTGCACCTATGGTATTCCCACACAGCTGTCTGTATGATTTCTTGGTTTCTTTATCCAAGAGATGGTTCTACTGGTCACATTTCTCAAAGGCAGGGTGCAAAACAGACAAAATAGGATTTACACCTAAATGCGTTAATTTTGAGGAATTTTAGCTATCTTCTCCATTGAGAGAGAGGTTTTCTTGGAGTCCTCCCAATAGAGCCAAACATGATTTTCTCCCATGAGGGCCTTACGTGGAGGCCCAATTAATCCTGACAGTCCCAGTTTTGCTAGATTTGCTTCCTGTAAATGTGGCATTGACCGTCTTCTAGATAACGATGCTCTCCACCCTGGAGGATGGCCTGATGGGCTGAGGTCCTCTGTTTGCTTGCTAACCGCAACCTCTAAGCCTCTGTGGGCCAGAGCCCTAGCTCTGTCACTGCTTCTAATGGCATCTATGGAGAGTGCAGAAGCATCAAGACAATGAAAGTAATAAGAGCATCTTTAAAAGGTATTTGTTAGCACTCACCCCATAGACTTCACTATTATTTAAGGGAAACATTATAATTGTGGCAAAATTATAGATTACCATTTTTCTCAGACTTCCTACAGTTAACCTCTACCCATTATGCTCCTATATTTGGAATAGTCCACTGAGCTACTTGGAGGAAGGCCATTAGCTCAGCACTAGAAAACTAGAGTTATAGGAGAAAAAAAAAACTTTTATGATAATTCTTATTTCATAAAGTGTCATGTTATTTATAGAAAAGTGAGACAGTAAAGTGTGCTTTCTTTCAAATCTGGCCTTTACTGCACCCTGTAATTTATGGTAATATAATAAGTGATTTGAAAATAAAGATTTGAGACAACATTTCAGCATTAGTGTTTTTAAGACAAAACAAACATTCAAAATAAAACCTAAACCACCAAAGTGAACTCTATCATTAAATGCCTACTTTTTGCTAAATTTGTAGTTATGGCAGCTCAAAATCTCAAACTCTTCAATTGTGACTTCTTGCAAAGTAAAAATAATTGTATTATTTTCTGTGGCACAAAGGCATTATGGCCCATTATTTTTTTTCCTCCCCAAAGTCCAAGTGGATTTGCATCAGCTGCTATTAAATGGGATTAATGAACTTAGAGGAATTTAAATAACAGTATGAGATTTCAGAGATGAACGAACTGCCTATAATATTTCAGGCTCCTGATTCTGAATTATTTCAGCTTTGTCTCATCAAGCCTCATTGAATCTTATTCCATTGTACATTTATAAATCAGTATGAACTTTTTAGCTTGCATGAAATAAATTCAAGAGCCTCTTTTCCTGTCCGTGGTATGCAATCTACTAACACACTATTGTGCCAAAAATTAATGTGAGAAATACTGTAAATAATAAATGCCAGACACTTCAATTGAGATCATTAATGCTGTGAAACAGCTCTCTCACCTTCATTATTTTTTCTGTCATTTCAAAGAGAACACTGTGTGGCTCAAAGCCCATGGAATGACATAGCATGATGAGGAAGAGAAATCTCTACAGTAAGGATGTAATAGCAGACGTCCCTTCCACTCACACCCCCATGTTCCCATTCCTTTGTCCAGGTGGGCTGCTCGAAAATGTTTTTATAACATTCCATGCTCACGTAACCTTTGCACTCTCAGGTTGTTCTCTTCTTAGGAGCTTTCCCAGGAACTGAACCCATTACAGAACCTCATGATGGAGGCAAAACCGACTCAGTTTCTTATCCCATCTTGCCAGCTAACATTGTTTCCTCCTGTTGGTATGTAGTGAAAAAGTGAAAAGAGACTTCTGTTTATGAATTCATTTAAAATTTTATTTTTTTGTATGACAATTCTAGTGTCATTTTTAAAGTTCTATATTCAGGATAAAATTTCTCCATTAAAATCTCTTCTGGGGGCACCTGGGCGGCTCAGTCAGTTGTGTGTCCAACTCTTGGTTTCAGCTCAGGTAATGATCTCATGGTTCGTGCTTTCAAGCCCCACGTTGGGCTCTGCTCTGACAGTGCAGAGCCTGCTTGGGATTCTCTCTCCCTGCCCCTCCCCCACTTGTACTGTCCCTCTCTCAAATAGATTTTTTAAAAAAATCTTTAAAATGTCTTCTGGACTAAAGGTTCTGCTTCCTTCTCTTGAAGTGTATAAGAAATATCTTTTCAATTAATTTAATTGGAAGGATTTGTTATAGATTAGTGGCTTTCAAATTTGAGCCTGTGCCAGAGTCATTAGAAGGCTTATTAAAATACACACTTTTGGGGTGAACCTATTTGGTCAGGGATATAGCTTAAAAATCTCAATTATTTCTAACAAAATCCCAAATTTTGCTGATGCTGCTGGTTTAAGGACCACACACTCATAACTCTGGGGTAGGTGACCTTGAAGGGCTCTCAATTTCTTGTTTCCACATGCTGAAATATACAAATATATATCTGTGATATATATTAGTGTCTATCACTGAATGGTAGAGAAATTTAATTTTTTGAGGAAGTATCATTAGGAAGCAAGTATATTTTATTCGTTCATCATTCTCTGAGGTCAACAAACTAATATTCTCACTGATGGAGAGGTGGATTTGACTGATTTATGGATTACTGCAGAGGGGAAAAAAAACCTTTAAGTATTCTACCATCTTAAAGAATTTGCTTAATTATGGCAAATTGTAACTTGTTGCCCCATTTTTATTTTTATGTTTAATGAATCTTTTGTGTGTGTTCCAGTATTCAAAAGCAGGCAGATGTAAGGAGATATTAAAATCTTCAACACTATTAAAGGTGTTACAAAATTTTGTGTGTTTTTTAAATGTTTTTATTTATTTCTGAGAGAGGGAGAGACAGCATGAGCAGGGGAGGGTCAGAGAGAGAGGGAGACAGAATCTGAAGCAGTCTCCAGGCTCTGAGCTGGCAGTCAGCACAGAGCCCGACATGGGGCTCAAACCCATGCACCATGAGATCATGACCTGAGCCGAAGTCGGATGCTTAACTGACTGGGCCACGCAGGCATCCCCCACCCCCTGTTTTATAAAAAGGTGTTATACAATTTTGTAATAGATGTCTCTCAAAATAAGCATGATCTAACACATTTTAAGAAAGCTTGCTCAATGTGGGGAACTTTGCCTCCTTTATTTCATAGAAGCATGTCAAACGCACACTGACCCTGGGTGCCTCAGGCTTCAGAAGAACAGCATCTCTGGGTCTCGCAGAAAGTCAATCTATCTCTGCATTGTTAACAACCCTTGTGTTACCTGTTTCACCTTTGTGAGCTGCCCTGTGGACACAGCCTGTCTCTAATTTGATCACAAAAACTAGAACTAGCTTTGAGAATAGGCACAAACTCCTTTGACCCCAGGTCATGATTCAGGCTGTAAAATTATCCAGAGAACCCTTAGCAGCTGGGTGATTCCTCTGTACATCCCCAGTTTATGAGATGATTAACAGCCTATCACAACATACACTGAGCACTCATGGTATCCAGTATCACTCAGTGGGCTCCTAAGATGGGGACCCCATTTCCTCAGTTGTTAAGTATCTCTTTTGGTCCAAAGGTCTGGAATGTCTCAGGTCTCTTCAAGCTGTTGGACAACCATGGATGCTTCTTGGAAACATCTGCAAATAGTATCAGCTGAGTTGTGACTCAGAGATATAAGATGGGCCAAACCTTAGCAGAAGCACGGGAAAGAGATGAAGGGGTTTAGGCCAGGCCCCCTCAGGATATGCCACTTTGGCATGCCAGTTATTTTGAGCTGAAGACACTCAAAGATGCTGCTTGCTTTCTCAAGATGCTGCAGCCTCAGGAGAAACTCTTGCCCCTCCCTTACTACACAGAAGAATCTAAAGTAGGGGTATTTCCCAGAATAAAAGTTATTAGCAGAGATAAATTTTATGTGAGTGACCCATCTGCATGGCAGGGCAACAGCTAATTCCCAAACATCTGCTCTTCTTATCACCCTGTGATTTCACTCCTTTCCTCTGAGGTTCCAGGCCCCTACCCCTTTCTCCTTAGTGCAAGATGACATCGACATCTCATTTTGCCCCACTGTGTATGTGAATCCCCCCTATGTATGCTATTAAACTCGATTTTCTCCTGTTAATCTGTCTCATGTCAATTTGATTCTTAGTCCAGCTAGAAGGACCCTTGACGGGGAGAGGAATTCTTTGCTCCCACACAGTGGATGTAGCTGGCAGGATCCTTTCACTCACGGGCCACCGCTCAGTCAGACACTGCCACAGCTGAGAGACTCTGGGACATCTGACACACTGCAGCAGAAGGTGAGGTTTCTTACCATGTCAGCCTTTCTATCTGCAGAGTCCGATGGAGCAGGAATGGTGAGAGTCCTTTTTTGCTCTTCTAAATCTAGATTAGCAGGAGAAAACAGTCATGGAATCAGTTCCTTAGGCTAAGGGACTCTGGTTAAATTTGGTAAAGTATGCTGGTTACTGATCCCTTCCCCCCAGAGAGGGTCTTTGCTTCCCTTCGCCTATGTCTTTTATGTTGTTTGTCATCTGTTGCTAATGGACGTCTTGTAAGCCAAAGCTGCAACATTGGCGATCATGAGTAGAGCACATCAAAACTGTTAGAGCACTTGCCACCTCAAGACTCCTGTGCATGCTAGGATAAGTTGGCCAGAGAATGGGTTAGATTGGTACTAGGTCACCATCTAACCTCAGAAAGCTACTCCCCAGTGAGGTATACTATAAAAGCAGCACATAGTCCCTAACCCTGCAGTACTTGCCACCTAGGTATTAGTGTGGATTCAAGAGACTCAAGGCATAGATAATAAAGCTGTCAGGACACTGAAGAAGAGGAAAGGAAAAATCAAAGAGCATGGCTCTGTGACCACTGAGGATATTCTTTTTGGTCTCCACGATCCAGAGAGTGCACTTACCAGGATACAGTTGAATAGACTGGGGATCTGAGCCCCTCTCTTTTTGCTGGGCTGTGCCAGCTCTCAGGGGGTGTTTGTCATGAGAAGTTCTAGCTCATGGGAACTTTTATCATCTCAACCTTCCTGGGTTGATTCATGCTAGAAAGTCCCATTCCGGAGCTCCTACTTGGTGTTACAGATGAGTATTAGGTCTATGACTGAAGTCTAGATTAGCAGGAGAAAACAGATTAGCAGGAGGAATCAGTTCCTTAGGCTAAGGGACCCTGGTTAAATTTGGTAAAGTACGCTGGTTACTGATCTCTTCCTCTCTCTCGTTTTCATGGGAGGCCAGAGACCACCATCCTTACCACCTATGCAGTGAAAGCCTTTGCTTTTTTAGACTAATCTGGGGAATAAACTTTTGGATCATGGGGGTTGCTGGACTCATCTTGTGTCTTTGCTTAACTCATGAAAAGGCTATGGGTCTGAGTCACTGTGAATAGATCCTATTCATCAATGGCCAGTTGATGGATCCTTTATTATTTTTTTTAAATTTATTTATTTTGAGAGAGAGAGTAGGGGAGGGGTGGAGAGAGAATCTGAAGCAGACTTCCCTCCATCAGCACAGAGCCCAATGTGTTCCTCGAACTCCTGAACCATGAGATCATGACCGGAGCTGAAACCAAGAGTCAGATGCTTAACTGACTGATCCACCCCAGGTATTCCTTGTTTGGTTTTATAGATGATGGATCCTTTAAATTGGCTATATTAAAAATATATATTTAATAATAATATTTAAATATTTAAATATAAATGATTAAATAATTAATATATATTAAATATGTACGTATGGCTCTCAGTTGTCTTATTAGTATAACAGCTAACCTTACAGACCCCCTTGACAAGATAAAAGAATTAGACTTAAGACAAAAAGAAATGTCCCAAACCATCCAATGCAAATTTCCTTTCTTAAGATCTGACCACATCTGCCTGTTCTAACTCCTTTTTCCCTACAAGATTTAATAGAGATGACTCTGTCCTAATCTCTAGGTACAGAGTACAAAGGCTCTTCATGTAACTGCTGAAAGCCAGAAAATAAATTTAACAAAGGTACCCGAGAGACTGGCAATAAGGCTCACTTTGCACCTACCTTCCAGGGCTCTAGGATCAGGCCCTGCCAAGCCTCAGGCCTTTCTGTTCAGTGTCCATTGCAGGAGTATCCCAGATGCCCCAGGGCAAAAACATTTTTGTTCTCTGGACACCAGCAGAGCTTCCAAATTATAAAGTCCTTTTATCTCTACTTTCAGAAAAGATCGTGCCGAATTTAGAGAGTAATTAGAAATGTTATTTGACTGTATTCACAACCTTCCCTTCTGAGGAAATAGATGACCAAAACTTTTCCAAGACCTTCCTACAACTGATCTGCACAAGGCCAATATTGAGGGGCTAATAGAAGCCAACGTTACATTGTATACCCAGAAAAAAGGGACTTTGTTAAAATGCTTAAACAGACCTTACAAAGGCATACATTTTTGGGTTCCCATTTTAGTTTAAAAATTCCCCCTGGTATGGGGGCACCTGGGTGGCTCAATTGATTAAGCATCTGACTTTGGCTCAGGTCATGATCTCAGGGGTTGTTAGTTCTACCCCTGTGTCGGGCTCTGTGCTGACAGCTCAGAGCCTGCTTGATATTCAAGCTGGAATCCAGTTCTTTGCAGAATTAGGAACCTTTTTTTTTTTTTATGTTTATTTCCTTAGTTTTGAAGAGGAGAGAGAGGGAAGGAAGGTTATAGAGAGGGTGAGAGAGAGAATCCTAAGCAGGGCTCAAATTCATGAACCCATGAGATCATGACCTGAGCCGAAACCAAAAATCAGACGATTAATAGACTGAGCCACCCCAGGAACAATGGTCTTTATACAAATCTCTGCAAAACCAGAACTCGAACTCTAGAAACCAGTTAGAGTCCACTTATCTTTACCAATCGCCAAACCTCAGCTGTTCTTTTTATTTAAGAAATGAGGAAACTGGAACAAAATTTTTCTGTACTTAAGTTTTTGCATTCTTTCTCTGTCTCTTGAAATTTTAAATCTTATCATGTTTCTGATATGTAAATAGCCCACAGTCTCATGAGACTGAAAGAAAAAAAGAGGGAAAGAGGCTTTTTAAAAATACAAACTGCTGGGAAGGGGCTTTTATGGTCAGGCTCTAGCACCTCTAATGACAGGTAAACTCCAAATATCCACCTCGGAGAACATTTTAGATACTCTTTCTGGGTCTTTGATATAAACTTTCTAACCTCATCTTCTCTAAGACTTAAGGGCCCTTCTCTGACATACAAACTTTGCAGAAAGCTTTTCATAAAAATGCATACATACATAGAGGGAAGTATTTAAAAATTGGGCCTATAATGTCCTTTCCACAAATATTAGTAGAAACAACAGATTTTGTTTACATCTTGTCCATGTTTTTTATGTGTGTGTGTCCATGTATGTTATAAATGTGAAATATTTTCTCTACCTCTGGATGGTATGGATAAAATTAATTTGTAAAAGAGCTCTATATAATTAGTTTAAAGGCAATCACTTGTAAGGATTGGGCATTCTAAAACTCTGAAATAGAGAAACTAACTCAAATGTTTTCCAAATTCACGTGACTGGAAAATATTCAGAATTAAAGCTAATTTGAGGTCATTGGTTTAATTAAAATAGATATATCTTTAGAGTTATCAGCATTAAACAAACTTTTATTCTGCTTTTGTTTACTAAAAGTCAAATGAATGCATGGCATCGTTGTTGCAAAATTGGTCAGGAAAAAACCACTTAGAATAATGGTTGACTTTGCCTAATGCCTTATGAAGTGTGTGCAGGAGGTCTAAGCATAATTGTTAAGAACAAGTAAATAAAAAGATTTGTAGGTAAACTTTTAAACAACTTCCAAAATGTTTGGTAACAATGACGTGTAAAGTTCATTGATTATCTAGATCATTTACAAAACCAGATAAAATAATGAAACATGAAGTACTGAGTATGGTTTATCTAATTTTGTTTTATATATTATAGAAAAAATATAGATTTGGGTCTGTTAAAAAATATGGTTTACCCTTTACTGAAACCTTGTGCTATGAAAAAGGTTTCTAAAAATAATGTACTATATTAATAAATCCACCAATCTAAAGGGTTCTGGTGTAATAGTTCACAATTGCTTGCTACTTAGTTTTCATAGAAATTTTAAGATTTCTGAGCATTAAGTATTCTAATAAATGTAATTAAGACTACAGAACATACTAAGGGGGACAACTCTGTATGCAAGGAAAGTAAGATAATGTGTTTTCGGTAAGAAAAAATATGAGGAATAAAAATACATACTTGTTGAGGGGAAAGAAAATAATTCTGTCCTAAAATAAGACTGATTATTTAAAGAGGGAAAATTTAAGACAGAATCTAAATGCTAAAATCAAAACAAAATAAAAAGTTACAGAAAGTTTTGGAAAGAAATTTTATGTGTGGTCAGTACTGGCTAAGATTAGGATAAATTTAAGTAAATTTTAATATAAAAAATATACTGGTGCAAAGTTTTTGTTTTCTCTTTGAGCCACTCAGGCACCCCTGTACTTTTAACAGTCAGCTAAGCATCCGACTTGATTTTGGCTCAGGTCATGATCTCCCGGTTTGTGGGATCAAGCCCCACATCAGACTCCGTGCTGACAGTGTGTGACCTGCTTGGGATTCTCTGTCCCCCTCTCCACTAATTCTCTCTTTCTTTCAAAGTAAATTAACAAAGTTTTACTTTGTAAACGTTTTCTTAAACTGTTTGTCTGTTCTTCATAAGAAATGGTTAAAGAAAGCTTTTCTTTACCTTTTAAGCAATGTCCTGTGTTTATCAGGTCTTTGATTACCAAAGAAAATTGAGTTGAAGACTAGTAAAGGAGGTACCTTTTGCTCACAACTATGTAACTTTATGTGTTTGCTTTGAAATCTTTTATTGTCACTGTAGTTAAATGTAAAAATATTGTTTCATAATGATTTGTGATCATGTTTAATCAAGTGTGCAAACCTTTTTTTAATCTTCCTAGAGAGTGCATGCATTTGTTGGGGAGAGGGGCAGAGGGAGAGAGAGAATCCCAGGCAGGACTCTATCCCACGATGCTGGGATTATGACTGGACACTTAACTGACTGAGCCACCCAGGTACTCCAAGTGTTCAAACCTTTTGATATTTTTTGACATACTTCCTAAAATCAAACTCCAAAATGAGGTCTTTTGATCACAATTTATATGGAATTTTTCAGCAGGCTCCTGGAATGTGGGAAATTAAACTGATTAGGCATATTTGGTTTGTTAAATTACATGGGAAGTATTGTCAAAGTGATATTAGCCCTCTTAGATTATATTTATGTCGATATCTTATCAAAATAAGTATTCTAAACTATTAAAAATCTGTATCCTGGTATGTTATTATCTTGAAGTGTTACATGTTACAAAAATAACTCAATTTCCTTATATTAATTGCATTGCAGTGAACTCTTCAAATCTTTAAACATGGTCATTTTTAAGTCTTCTGTCATTACAGCTATACTTTTTACTCAGATACTTCTATAAAAGTTTCCTGGAAATGTGCTTCATTTTCCGTGAGAATCATGGGGAAAAAAAACAACTCTGAGTCCAGGTTTCTGATAACTTTAAGATTCAGAAAATTGAACTAGGTAAAAATTTCCAGAACTAATGAAAACATTGGATTCAAACAGGAAAAAATACTAACATGGGACTAAATGAATTGAGAAGATAAGTATGGTTTTCATGACTTTTTGTTCGAAGCATTACTGACTTTCTAAAAATGGGTGTTTGTTTTCCAGATTTAAAAAAACCTTTTCTCTTAAGCTAACTGACTTATAGCAATTGGATGACACATACCTTTGTGAACAAACTGAAACATTTGTTTTTCTCCCTATTGGAATGCTCCAGAATTCAGAAATTCTTAGTGAGTATTCTTATATTTTTATGGCAATGTATTTATTGTATAAGTTCAATAAGAATCTGTTCTCCCTATGATAGGACACAAAGATCTGTCATAGAAAGAGTTTAGAAAGATCTATGAGAGAAATATCTATCATAGAAAGATCTGTGTAGACTGGTATGACCAGAAAGCTTTATGGTTCTGAGGCTGAATTTATGAAGTGAGTAATTCCCCCAGGAAATAGCAGCCTGATAGCTTGCTTCCAGAATTCCCAGCAGCCTTACCAGGTAAGTAAGGAAGGTCACTTCCTCACAGGTACAGAAACCTCAGGATATTTTAGGGACCTTGAGAAGAGAGGAATTCACCCAAATGTACAGGGTGAACTCTGATGGCAAATATTTGGCTTGACTTCTGGCCTCTAGAAATTATTAAATGAGTTTATATGGTCAACCACTATTCTTATTGCACTTATATAAAAAATCAAGCCAAAGTTTTTGAAACTAGACCAATTTTGCAAACAAATTAGTGTTAATTTTGGCTATCTTTGGTAAAAATGAGGGTGATTATAGAGAAAAAATATGTTTCTGTAACACTTACTTTAAGAATATTAGACTTTAATACTATTCAGTATAAAATGGACTATATCCTGATTTCCTCTAGTGTCCTCCAATGCCTGGCTACAATTCTTCAGACTAACATTTTGATTTTTTTCTTACCTTTCTGACTTGGAATCATTTGAGAACTAAAACTGACCTTTTTCCTGAAGCCCTGCAAACTAAATATAAGTGACAGGATGTAAAGAAATCACCACAATAGCTCATGCATAGACCATCTTTGTACCCGTTGCTCACTGGGCCCCTCAAAGATCATCAGAGACACTGGAGCTACAACCTAGGACTGCATGTCAGATCACCAATCACCACTACCTGCCCTCACTCTGAGGACGCTTTGAGTGAGTCTTTTATCTAGAAGCCGTCTCAAGTAACTATGCTCGGAACTCAGTAACTGGCTTTATCATTGGATCCAATTACTAACCACTGGTTTTCTTTTGTTTCCATAGAAATGTCTCTTATTTAATACTTGATTACTTGAACTACAGGTCTCACTTTGAAAATATCCCTGAAATACTGCCTCCTGAAATGAGTTTGGATCTCTCAGAGGCTGGATCCATCAGATGAAACAACCCACCAGCTCAACTTTTAATGTGCAAAACTCCCAAGGAAAACTGAGGGGGTTCAAGACAGTGAGACCCCCACCCCCAGTGTGCCACTTTGGCATGTAGATTATTTTTTGCTGAAGACACTGTGAGCTCAAGAGAAATGTTTTGCCCCTCCCTTAACTACACAGAAGAATCTAAAGTTGAGGGGTCTTTCCCAGAATAAGGATTATTAGCAGAAATAAATTTTATCTGAGTGACACCTAATTACTAAACAAACATCTGCTCTTCTTATCGCCCTGTGAATTACACTGCTTTCCTCTGAGGTCCCAGGCCCCTACCCAACTCTCCTTCAAGATGACATCTACACTCATTTTGCCCTACTGTCTGTGCAGATGCCCACCATGTATGCTGGTAAACTTGATTTTCTCCTGTTAATCTGTCTCATGTCAATATGATTCTTAGGACCCTTGAAGAGAATGGAAATTCTTGCTCCCAAACAGGGACTACCAACAACTCTGGTGTCATACAAAGGGTCTAAAGATTATTTCTATGAAAATTGTGAAGTCAAGGGATTGAGGATGTTGTCTGTCTAATACTCAAATTACCTTCTCACTCTTGACCTCACAATTAAATTCACTGTATTCAAAATGGCCAATGGATGGAGACCCTGAGTTGCCCCCCGATGTCTTGTTACTCAGAGTGTGGCTGGCAGGTCAGTAGCATAGGCCTATCAGAAATGCAGCCTCTGACTCAGAATCTGTATTTTAACAAGATCCCCAGGAATCCATATGCATAGTAAAGTTTGAGATGCATGTTCTAAAGCATTTGTTCTTAAAATGTGGGCTACAGACCACCTTACCAGCACCACCTGGGTTGCTTCTTAAAAATTCTTGTTTTTCTCACCATCTGGATCCCATTTAGATCTCGTTAATCAGAATTTCTGAGGTTGATGCCTACAAATTTGCATTTTAAACAAATACTGCATGTCCTTGATGCTCAAAATGTGATCCAAAGACCAATAGGATCAGCATCACTTTGGAGCTTGTTGGAAATTCTGACGCTCAGGCCCTACCTACAACATCCTGAAGTAGTACCTGCATTTTAACAAATCCCCAGGCGATTTCTAGGCACGTTAAACTTTAAAAATTATTGTTCTGGGTGATTCTTACACGTAATAAACTTAAAAAAATACTGGTCTAAAATCCATAATATTGTGGTAGGTATTAACAGCAACAACAAAAAACTTTGTGATGTTCGGTCTCCTATAGCTTTAAATGGTAAAAATCAATCAAATAAATAACTTGACAGCTAGACCTGCTCCTAACAATCACAGGGACTAACAGACAATTGAGGCCTATATGACATGTGTCTAAATACTTAAGAGTTTTCAGTCAAGCTTAAGCAGCTGTAAAATAAAATGTTTTCTGCTCTACTTTAAAAAACATATCTTTGTATTTACCTGGAAGGCCAGGATTTAGGATCTTTAGACTCCTTGGATTTCTGTGCTAGAACACGGTAGAGCAGAAGGAGTCGAGCCCAATCCCTGGTTTGCAGTCTGGTCTCTTTCTCCTGACCCAGTTCTGTCCCACACCATGAAGTCTCAAGTACACTTTTGTGGACACCTCAGTTTCCACCTTGGCAACACCTTGGCATCACTAGTCATGTAGACTCTGACACTGTGGTCTTTGCTCAGGAGAACAGACCTAGAAAAGAGGTATGTGCATACCCTGGAAACGGACACAGGGTTGAGAAGAGGACATGGGCTTCTGGTGGCATGTAGCCTTTGCAAAGCCGACTTTTACCTTGTGGGGAAGAGTTAGAACAGAACCTGCCACAAGACCAGGTGAGGGCTCTTCTTCCTTTGGTCTAATGGTAGTACTACTAGCAGTACTGGTGACTCTCTGAACATACTACATCGTAAGGCCATGTAGAATCTGGCTAAGTTTCTGGAATCTAAAAGTATGCCTATTCTAATTTCTTATATCCATCACTTTTCTATGTGACCTTCAAGTTGATACCCTTCATTTCTTTTGTCTGTAAATGATAAGAATACCTCAAAGGATTATTGTGAAAATTAAATATAATATGGATTTAAGGGGTGCCTGGGTGGCTCCGTCAGTCAAGCATCTCATTCTTGATTTTGGCTCAGGTCATGATCTCATAGCTGTGAAATCAAGCCCCGCATCTGGCTCTGGGCTGACAGTGCAGAACCTGCTTGGGGTTCTCTCTCTCCTCTCTCTCTGGCTTACACACATGCATGCTCCTGCTTTCTCTCAAAATAAATAAACTTTAAAAATTATATGCATTTAAAGTAATTAGCACAATGCCTAAACCATACAGACCCTTAATAAATGCCAGATATTATCATTATAGATTATTGTTATCCCAACATAGCTATTTAGGGATGACTTAAACATTGATAAAAGCATTATAAATATATATTGTATATATACTATATATATACAATATGTATATATATACTATATATATTTATATACTATATACATATACTATATATATGTACATACACACATACATATATATAATCACCATTTGTGATAATTCAAATGTTGTTAAATAAAGGAGGCACATTAGTTCATAAGTAATGAGGCTTCAGGAACTTAGGAGAGAACCTCATTTTCTTTAAAAGGACCATAATTCCAGGAGTCAGTGAAAATGGTCAAAAGGAGCAACAAGCTACTGCTACAATGTGGGGGGTGGGGGACAGTCTGAGCTAATCAGTGGGACAGAAAATAAATAGAGGAGAGGTGTCCAATTTTGGAGATGAGGCTAAAATGGAAACTAAAAGGAGCTGGGAGAAAGCACTGGGAAGAGGTTACCAGGGAATTCAGGAAGAAGAAAGCAGAGAATTTCAAGAAGGTGGTAGAAGAGAGCACTGTGCTAAAGAGAGGTTAAGCACAATGAGAAATGAAAAAAAACTAACTCTTAAACTTTGTAGGAAGGCAGTTACTGGTGACCTTGCCATCAACCATTGTAGCTAAGTTAGGAGGACTGGCTCTGGAGCAAACAGGAGTTGAACAGCATTATTTTCTCCTTCTAGAAGCCTAATTCTAAAAGAAGAGGGAAAGACAAAGATAAGTGACATTTTCAGGGGAGAACGGGATCAGGGGAAGATAATTAGGTGTGTTTTATGTGTTTTTATATGTTGGAGAATAAAGCCTCCATCTTATACATTTATTAAAACCCCCGCTACTTATATCAAATTTGATGCCAACAAATATTGGAACAAATTTGAAAGATTCAGAGGAAAAGGACAATAAAAACAAGACATAAGTGGTACTGTAGTATCCCAGAGAAATAGGTTAGAACCGCTGTATTGGTAAAATTATAGGACTTTTCAGAAGATTTTTAAAATTAATTGTATTTTCTCTTTGAAGGATGAAGAAGGTCATCTGCTGAGGCTGAGGAGAGTGGGGATGGGGCAAGGGACAAGAGATCACTTATGGAATATAGACATAAAAAAGTGAAATAGACCTAACAGGTAAATATGCATTTGGACTGGGTTATCTGGGTATGGTTGAGTCGGCAGGCTTTTTTATAGCATAGACTGTGTAGATAATTGCCTCATATTTCCACTGTCTGGGTAGATACTACTTATGGATTTTAGATGTTTCCCTAGAGCTATGAACTGTCACCATAGTTCATGCCTTACAATAGAAACTAAACAAGGCTTTTTGGAAAGAGAGAAGAAATGTTTTGCATCAAACTTCATGACGTGCTGTGCTGCTAATGCGTTTTGAATTCCACACTCCAAAACATCTGGCAAGGCTCCCATGATTCATACATCCATTGAGAGCATGGAGCTCCAAATTTAGTTAAATAAATTGTTAAGAATGTGTTTTTATTATATAAACTTGAGCTCCAAATAAGTCCAAATACTCTTGGAAATTTCAAACATGAATACCATAAATAGTTCTACATTTTGACTGTAAGGATCTTAAGGGCTAAATAATTATGTAACAATGATTTTAGTACAAAGAACATATCACTGACAACAAAGAATTGTTGCTTTCCCTTTAACCACTATGCACATTGTTTACTTACAAGAAATTTCAGTGATCGATAATTGATATTTAGCATGGCTATTTCTGCCCTACAAGGAAATATGCATACACTCAAAATATTTTGCTGTGTTTTGAGTAGATTTTAAACCTTGAGACTGTTGGCATCCTGCCTAGAGTAATTGTTTCCTAGTGAAACATTTTCCATAACAATAATTAAATTTGAATTTATGAAAGTGTTAAGGACATTTTACATTAAAATGATAATTAACTACAAGGAAGCTAATTTTAAATTTACTCTCTATGCTCTAATTTATACATTATTGAATTCATTTCTTCTAGTACTTAAAGCTCTTCCTAAAGTTTAATATGCACAAAATTCCCCTAGAAGATCTTGATATAAATGCAGATTCCAGATTCAGTGGGTCTCGGGTGGGACCTGAGACTCTGCATTACTAACACTTTCCCTGTGATGCTGCTGGTCTGGAGACCACAGGCCTCCTTGAGTAGCAAGGATGCAGTGTCCTTCAGAAAGTACGAACTAAAGATAGTTCAGAGAATGTTTTTTGGGTCTACCTTTCTAGCCAAATAAAATAATATGAGAAAGGCAATCCTATAGTTTAGTATTGTTCCAGTCTGCAAGTTTTGTTGATTTGAATACCTTTTTTTTTTCTGGAAATGACAACTTCAGGTAAGCGTCACTGAGCCTCAGACTCTCAGTTTTATCATTATTACTTACTGTATTCATAAGTAGTCAGAAAACTGAGCTTCTCTATGCTGGGAAGAAAGTGGGTCCTTCATTTGGCCACTCACAGTGAAATGAATCCAACATAATGTCCGAGATAATGCACATTATTTCTTTCCATCACAGACATGGAAAGGCATTTTATGAATCACTAGGAATTTTTCTTAGAGCAATTTCTCAGCAACTTATCAAAATGATATTAATAGTCCAGCCTGCAAGCCCTTGTATGAAGTGGCCTCTACCTGACCCTTCAACTTCTGCCATTCCTCTTCCCTCAGGGGTGCAATACCAGCCTTCTTTTGGTTCTGCAGTGTGCCTAGAACCTTTTCAGATTTACGGTTTCCCTTGCCTTGCACACTTTGGCACTCTCTCTTCTTCCCAAATCCCAACACCCAATTAACCTCTACTTATACTATTCATGCATTATGTACATATGCTTCCTACATATATTATATTACACATCTCAGTTCAAAGGCTCATACAATTCAATAGCAAAAAGAAAAAAAGCCACAATCTGATTAAAAAATGGGCATTAGATCTGAATAGACACTTTTCCAAAGAAGACATTTAGATGGCCAAGTACTACATGGGAAGGTGCTCAAAATCATTTATTGGCAGGAAGAATGCAAGTCAAAACCACAATGAGATATTACCTCACCCCTATTAGAATGGCTGTTTTAAAAAAATAGATAATACAGTCTGGCAAGGATATGGAGAAAAGTGTACTCTTGTGCACTGTTGATGGGAATGTAAAATGGTGTAGTCACTATGGAAAACAGTGTGGAGATTTGTCAAAAAAATAACAACAATAGAACTACCCAATGATCCACTCCTTGGGTACTTATCTGAAGAAAATTAAAAGACTAATTTGAATACATATACCCCCTCCCATGCTTATTGCAGTATTAGTTACAACAGCCAAGAAATGGAAACAACTTAAGTGTCCATTGATGGACGAATGAATAAAGAAAAAGTGGTGTGTGTGTGTGTATATATGTATATACATATATACATACACACATATACACACACACAGAGAATGAAATATTATTGAGCCATGAAAAGGAATAAAATCTTGCCATTTTTGACAACATGCATTAATGTTGAGGACACTGTGCTAAGTGAGTAAGTCAGACAGAGAAAGACAAATACCTTATGATCTCACTTATAGTTTAATCTAAAAACAAAACAAAACAAAAACAAAACTGAGCTCATAGACACAGAGAACAGATTAATAGTTGCCAGAAGCTGGGGATGAAAAGTGGATGAATAGGTGAAGAAGGTCAACAGGTACAAATTTACAAGCATAAAATAAAGTAGTCATGGGTGTCTCATGTATAGCATGGTGATTACAATCAATAATACTGTATTGCATACTTGAAAGTTGCTAGGAGAATAGATCTTAAAAATTCTTATCACAACTTCCAGGGAAAATGGTGGAGTAGGAGGAAGTTTATAGCAATATAGGTCTACCTCAAGAAGCAAGAAAAATCTCAAACAACCTAAGCTTGTGCATAAAGGAGGTAGAAAAAGAACAATAAACAAAACCTAAAACCAGTAGAAGGGAAGAACTAATAGATTACAGCAGAAATAAACAAAATGGAAACTAAAAAAAAAAAAAAAGAACAGATCAATGAAATGAGGAGCTGGTTCTTTAAAAAGGTAAACAAAATCAATAAACCTGTAGTCAGACTCATCAAAAAGGGAGAGAACTGAAATAAACAACAAATAAAGAGGAGATATAACAAGAACACCAAAGAAATACACAGGATTATAAAAATCATATGCCAACAAGTTGGACAACATAGAACAAATGGATAAATTCCTAGAAACATAACCGCCCAAAACTGAATCAGGAATAAAAAGAAAATTTGAACAGACCAATTCAGTAAAGTCACAGGATACAAGATCAATATACAGAAATCTGTTGCATACCTATACACTAATAATGAACTAGCAGAAACAGAAATTAAGAAAACAATCCCATTTACAATTGCACCAAAATAATAAGACTCTTAGGAATAAATCTAACCGAAGAAGTGAAAGACTTGTACTCTGAAATGCCGATGAAAGAAGTTCAAGATGTTGCAAAGATTTGGAAAGACATTCCACACTGATGGATTGGAAGAACAAATACTGTTAAAATGTCTATACTACCCAAACCAGTCTACAGATTTAATGCAATCTCGATCAAAATACCAACAGCATTTTTCATAGAACTAGAACAAACAATTCTAGTATTTACATGGAAGTACAAAAGATCCTGAATAGCTAAAGCAATCTTGAAAACAAAGGCAAAGCTGGAGGTATCACATTCTAGACTTCAATTTATATTACAAAGCTGCAGTGATCGAAACAGTATGGTACTGGCACAAAAATAGACCCATATATCAATGGGACAGAAAAGAAAGCCCAGAAATAAATCTACAACTATATGATCAATTAATCTCTGACAAAATAGGAAAGAATATCCAGTGGGAAAAAGACAGCCTCTTCAATAACTAGTTTTGGGAAAACTGGACAGCAACATGCATTGGAAAGAAACTGGGCCACTGTCTCATATACAAAAATAAACTCAAAATGGATTGAAGACCTAAATGTGAGACCTGCAACTATAAAAATCCTAGAAGAGATCCCTGTATTTATTGCAGGAGTATTTAGACAAAATATGATGAAACTCAAGTATCCATCAATAGATGAATGGATAAAGAAGTGACATATACGTACATACATACATACATACATACATATGTATATATATGCAGTGGAATATTACTCGGCCATAACAAAGAACGAAATCTAGCCATATGTAATGACATGGATGAAACTAGAGAGTATAATGCTAAATGAAATAAGTCAATCCAAGAACAACAAATGCCATATGATTTCACTCATATTTGGAATTTGCAAAACAAAACAAATGAGCAAAGAAAAAAAAGTCAACAAAAAAACCAGACTTTTAAATATAGTGAAGAAACTCGTGATTACCAGAGGGGAGCTGGGTGAGGGGATGGGAGAAATAGATGAAGAGAATTAAGAGTACATTTATCATGATGAGCACTGAACATACTGAATTGTTGAATCACTATACTATACACCTGAAGCTAATATAACACTGTGCATTAATTATACTAGAATTAAAAAAATAAATTACAAAAATACACAAAGCTCTCATCACAAGAAGAACAGTTTTATACCTATGTGTGGTGATGTTAACTAGACTCACCCTGGTGATCATTTCACAATATATACAAATATCAAATCAACATGTCGCATACCTGAAAGTAACATAATGTTGTATGTCAATTGTACCTCAGATAAAAAAAAAAAAAGAAATGGATTCTCTCCAAAGGGTTCCTTGAGACCCCAGCCCATGGTAAATTCCTTCTGGCACCTTGTGCCTTTTTCCAAATCAGTGAACATAATTAGCAATTATACATTTATTTCTTCCCCCAATTATGTCATGTCCCTCATTAAACTAAAAGCTCCGCACATACAGGAACTGCAGTTGTTTTGCTCCTTCCTGGCACATAACTGGGTTCTCTCAGAGAAAAGAGTTGAGGAAGTAAAGTCTAATTATTTTCTTTTACTGATACTTGTACTTTGCTCTTGTATGGAATCTACTCACTCATTTATAATGCTCTCAGGATGGTCAAGGAAGGATTTTTAACACAGTTGGTGTTCTCACAACTGTAAGATGGTTAATAACATAAAGGATTCTAGAATGAAAAGGCTAAAAGGGCTCTACATTTATAGGAGGAAAATCTGATGAAGAGGGTAGCTGATTTGCTCACTATGACTCAACCAGTTTCCAAGGGAGACTCTGGCACTTAGGCTACTTGACCCACAAGGACATGTGGGACATCCATCGCACATGTATGTTTATATCACAGAGGAAATGTTTGCACATAGAAGCAGAAAGGACATTTTATCCAGATTCAGGTCTCACTGAATGTTGAAATATACAACCATGAACTACACAATTGGACTAGTACCCATAGTATAAGGTAGACTTAGACTATCAAAATAAGACATCAGCATTTGCCCAAATTTATGCCTTCTTAAGAAATGTTCCCAGATTAATGCCACTTAATTATATTTAACCTCATCAGTCTAGGGCTCCCATAATTTATATGTATGGTGGCTGGCCAAAATTAGTTATGAACTTCTTTATATATGTTTGATGCCTGGATTATATATCTTTGTTACAGGTTAAGAGTTCCTTTTGAATTGTTAGGTCCTAAGGGCAAAGGGGATCATTTTTACAGTTCCTTCTGTAACTTTACACATTACATCAGAATAAATATTCTTCACTGACTTTGGCACTGGAAAAATGAGGATCAGAATGTATAACTTTACTCGGGAGTAAAATCCATTTATTTGTCTCATCTTTTCTTCTCAAAAGAGATCTCTAAATTTGAAATTTATATTTTGTACCAATTATTTAATTCATGACTCTCTTTAGCATTCTCACAAACTCTATCTCCCCAGTATAAAATAAAATAAGAAGTCATGCAGTAAAGCCTATTAGTATCAGTGGTTAATTCTGATAATAAGTATTCAGAAGCCTCAAAGATGCCGATAAGGGAAACACACATGAGTTTCATGTATGAAAAGCCTTTAAGGAATTTGCCAACGCTTCATATGTCACTCCATGACAACCTAATATTAATGAATACATGTCTTGAAGGGGAATTCTGATTTAAGTGATGGTTTTTATTAATTTCCCAAACTGCTTTGGCCTAGTGAACTGTGGGCTTTGACTACAGAAGGTAGGGAGCATGGGCTTTAGCCCAAACGCTGTCAAAAGTAAGAAATGGCTCCGACAGACATCAATCTGTTCCTGTTCACAAGGCTGCCTCTTCCCCGCCTTCTCCTTCCAGTTATTAAGCCACAGTGTCAGTCATGGACCCGTTCCTCTTTCTCTTTTTATTAATGATTTAACATGGATATGTCATTACTGCTCTATACATCTTTATGCAGATGGCACGACTGTGCATTTTAATGGCAAATCTGTTTCTCACTTAACTACTGAACTGCAAAAAGACTTTGGCAGACTGGTTCCAGGAAAACAAACTGGTTTTAAAAGCAGCAAAAACTAAAACAATGGTTTTTGGCTCTAGTGCTCATCGGAGCTTGAATAGTGATTACTTTCAAAGCCAGAATGATTTGAGAAAATGGCTTATTAGAGGCAATTGAAAAATATTAGGTCAAATTTGAGTATAGTATGTTGTTTTTTGAAAAGTTAGGAGACTGGCCTATAGAATGAATAAAAAGAATTTCCTTGGTTTTAAGTTAGATTTTTTTTTAACTCTGTGTAATAGTTCTCATTTACTAATTAATACCAGGTGGTAATTTTCTTTTATTCAATTTTCTAAAGATCAACCATTAAAAAGTAGATTGGTTTTAATGATATTACTGTTTAATGCACATATTCAACAAATATAAACTATATGTTCTAAAAAAATTTCTAAGAATGGAAAGCCCCTGAAACAAATATAAGTTGGGGCCAAGTTTGGTTACAGAAGTCAGAATTCCT
>NW_027533010.1:3293883-3296742 GCF_008692635.1 Crocuta crocuta | reverse complement strand
TATATGAAATAATTTTAAAATTCTATGCTTTGAAAAAAATCAACCTATAACTGTAATTTCCTCTGTCACTGTCTCTTTTTATTCCCCTCCCTGTTTCTATATCCTATATAATATTATATATATACATATATATATTCCAATAAAAAGTTTCTTTAAAACCCATGGGTTTTTCTTAACTATATACTGTATGTGCTTATTTTAGTTCTTTTTAAAAGAATATTAATTTTTGAATAATAATGACAGCATATGCTCACTGTAGAAAATACAGAGGAAAAAAGACATTAAAAGCTTTGCCTAATGTCACCACACAAAGTGCTTTCAGTTTTCTTTACTGCTTATGTAATCAGCAGATCAAAATGATGCTCTAAAATAATATAAAAATAAATTAATACTAGAAATATTCTTGATAATCATCTAGCCCAGAGATTTCCAAACTTGTATTAGTTTGGGGATTCTCTCATTATCCAAAAATTCAATATGCAAAATAAATTAAAGGGATCTACCCTAATGAGAATAGCACACCGGAGCCATATCTGCTTATTCTATGCCATTTTCCTAGAAAAGCAGCATTATGTCAGTTCTCTAGCTCAATTCCTTTATTTTAAAGATAAGAAAAACTATTTGCAGAGTGGTTAGTGACTTGTCCAAGGTCACACTAATAAAGAAACAAATAGTTCTGCCAGCTGTGTGTCTAGTACTGATGAAAGCATTGGATTAATACAGGATCTTTCCTCTCAAAGCACCCACAAGAGCATGGAGGGGACTAATTATTGTCAGAAGATAGAATATGCACTATGACTTGCCAAAGAATTGGAGGCTATTGGGTGCACAAAGGATGAGGCTATTGGATGCATGTACATGTGTGCATGCATGCGCGCGAGCGCACGCGCACACACACACACACACACAGACTATAATAAAAATCAAATTGCTAGTGCACCAATAGTACGAAGCCCATATATTCTATAAAGTCAAAATACTATCAGTCTGAAAATATGAGTTTTGAGCACTGGAAGATACTGCTGGATAGAAAGCGAAAATCTCTTAAGGGGTCCCACAGAAGAGAAGTTTTCCAGTACAGCATATATAATGCAAGTATGTTGAAACTACAGATTTGAAGGCATCTGAATTTTATTTCAGTGCCAGGTCAGTATTAGCATGTCCACAGACGAAAAAGAAAGTGCTGCTTGCTTAGGAAAAACTTGGGAGTGGGTAAGGTATTAAGATTTCTAGTCTAATGGGAAATACATTAATCCTTACTCACATGGTGGCTGACCACACTCCTTTTTATATCAAGTACAAAAACCATGTGCATTGTGGCATCTATAATCGTAAATCAGGAAGGAGTTGTTTCAAGAGCAGTGTATATATTTTTAAAAGCATCACTTAAAACATTCTTTCATGACAAAATGTAATGTCATTTTTATCATAAATAAAGGGAATGCAGGATAAATTCTTGGCACAAAGTTTCCTGCCAAAAGTAAATGTTTGAATTTATCATAAGTGATTGATTACCATTATTATGATTCTCTGATACACTGAGTTATTTAGTCACCTCTCTTTATAGGCCACATTGACTCCTTTTCCTTGATTCTCCTCAACTTGTGCTGTGGGAGCTCTGTACACAGCAGGAATCTCAAGGAGGGATGATATGATGAACTGGTTTTGTAATCTCCTTAAGTTTTATTTCCACATATATATCATTCCTCTCTGATATGGGAGAAAACAATTGGCAGGATCAGTGTTCTGGATATGGAAGTAAATCTTTCTTTAAAAGTTCAGTAATTCATCAAATGTGTAAACACCTACTTATGTTGCGCCTACTGTATGCCAGGCATTATGGGCACTAGGGACCCAGCAACAAACAGAACAGATTAAGCTCTTGCCCTCACCAAGCTCACCTTTGAGTGGAGGCAGTGACAAGCCAACAAATAAATACTACAGGCAGATCTGTAAGATGCCAGATGGTGAGTGCTCTAAAAAAAAAAAAAAAAAAAAATCGAGCGAAAAAGAGCAGAGAGAGTGATTCATAGTGGGTCAAATATTACTTTATGTATTGGTCAGATGGGTCAGATTTCTGAAATAGATGGAGCCAAGGCTAGTTTTGGGAAAACAAACCACTAATGAAGGAAAAGATAAACAGTCTCATTAATATCTTGAGAAACTGAAATGATATATGTGCTGCCCAAGCACACATGAGAATTTGAAATTAAAACAATAAGGGCAACAATGTGATCAGAGTGTTTTCTGAAGAAGTGTATTTTTGTTGCAATGGAAATTTGAATTCAAATTCTAACTTTTCAGATTTTCCTGAAGGATTCAGATTTCAGAGTTTGCATTTTGCTTAAATAGCTGGCATTTTGGAATGAAGAAATAACAGATTATTAGAAATGCAGTTCAAAGGACAGTGCTAAAATGCTCCATCTATCTAAAGGGTTTCTTCTTCCATAATTTAAAAAATCATCCCAGGTGGCAATGATGCCTTCAGAAATCAAAGGGCAGCCAACTTTTATGGTAGGAAAATTGTCATCCTGAAAAGGCCTCTCTGAACATTCAACCTCTTGACTCTTTACTATCTACCAACGAAGGGCTATAGATTAATATATAATTTTTAGTGTTAGGCTTGCATGGTATTTAACCCTCAGTTTCTTAAAGTAAGAATTGGTTTTAAAAATGAGCTGGACAACTCACTTTGAGGATAATTTCAGAAAGATAACCAAATATATATTACTGAACAAAATTATTTAATAGTTTCTTCTAGAAGTTTATGGCTATTTAATGTTTTAATTATATAAGCTATTTCATACTTATTATATTATATATATATTTAGAAAAACATAGTCATGTGTATTATTCTCA
>NW_027533010.1:3221162-3293857 GCF_008692635.1 Crocuta crocuta | reverse complement strand
AATATAATTTAAAAAATTTTAATTATTAATTTATCATATTTACACATTAGTATAGACTCATATGTAGATGAAGTGATACAAATTACATATATATTTGGTTTTACTTTTAGAAAAATCATCATGAACTAGTACTTTATTTTAGCTAGGTTTTGTCAGCATAGATACCAACAACATCTACTGAAATCATCTTTAAAAGATCTGGATTTATGATATCTGTAGAGTGAGAGTCACACTGGCCAACGTCCAATCAAGGCATTAAAATTTAGAAGCGGATCCTCCAAAATGAGAGAATAAAATCTTTGTATATAAATTGTTTTATTAGATAATGTGTTGATAGTGTAATATTTCAATTCAAGTAGAAGGCATTTTAATTAATATGTGGCTTAAAATACCTATAAATTTTAATGAAGATAAAATCTACCCCTGAGCTGATGCAACTTAGCCAGACTACAAATGAAACAGGTCCTTGAACAAGACCTTGTATTGAGACCCATGCTGCTTAACCTGAGACATGCCTAGTGGTATGGGCCTGTGAAATTTTCTGCTTCACGCCTCTGATAATCTCAGCAAGGTAAAATAAAATTTAGTATACCAAAACTTCAGACTTCAGACTTCATACCACCATGTCTGAAAGAGCAATGTGTTAGAGCCATCTAGCCCTAAGAAAGCCTTGATGATCTTGGCATGAGCCAATCCCCTAGGTATCTCATAAATGTGTCCTCCACTATTACCCTGGAGATGGATTCTCTGTTTTCTAACACAAAGCTTCATGAGTGGGACTAATTCTCAGCGATTCTTGACTGACTGAGTAGTACATGTATGAGCTTATAGAGAATCAGAGCAGGTTTCCCACAGGAACTAAGTTACCCAAACTCCTACAATTGGAAGGAAGTTGCATTGCTAAAAAGTAGCCATTTTATTCATTTATTCCATCACCTTCATTAACTGTGCCTCAGTTTTCTGACCAACAGGTCAGAATATAAGGGGATTAGATTAATCACTTAGGTCTTTTACAACTCAAAGTATTTCAGATTTTATTTTTCTGAGTCCTATCTTAATATCCATTATCCCTTAAAGAAGAGTTACATTTTGGGGCACCTGGGTGGCTCAGTTGGTTAAGTGTCTGAATTTAGCTGACGTCAGGATCACACGGTTCGTGGGTTTGAGGCCCGCATTGGGATCTGTGCTGATGGCTAGCTCAGAGCCTGGAGCCTGCTTCAGATTCTATGTCTCCCTCTCTCTCTGACCCTCCCCTGCTCACACTGTCTCCCTCTCTCTGAAATAAATTTAAAAAAAAAAATTAAAAATTTTCTTGAAATAAAAATAAAGAGTTACATGTAAAAAATTCTCACCCATTACAATATAAATTAGTTACTAACGGATCCAGACACAGATTATTTTTAGTATTGGGGAGAGATATGATAGAGGTCAAGAACATGGAGAAATAATTACCCTCAAGAATAGCTTCAATTCAATAAAGATTAATGAAATGCAAAGAAATAAAAATTTATTTTCAAGATAGATTAAGTACTAGTTAATTTATGAAACAAATATACCTAAGATTTTAAAGTCAGGATAACCATTTACCTATGAAGGTATCGATTATGGGAAATTATATGTTCTTCAAAGGCCGTTGCTTTGTCATTCAAAATATCTCATCTATAGTCCTTCCCATTGATACAAACTTTCATCTGGAAGTTCCTTCTTATTTCACACTTAATTACTGCACTGCTATGCACCTGGCATCTCTGTGTCCAGATTCCCTACATATTCCTCTACCTACTATTATCCATCAAATACCACTTTCCGTGCATCATATTACCTTCCTCCTAAAATTCCTTTACTAGATTCTCATTTCTGACCAAATTAGACTAAATGCAAATACATTTTATTCCCTTCATGTGGAATGATAGTCTGCTCTGTCTACTCAAATCCTTGAAGTTGAGGCTACCATGACTATTCATGACTTGATCCCTTACTCATTCCATTTTCCCTAAGAACCTTCCTTTCCCCCTTTTGCCTATACCAAGGTCTTTTAAATTCACCTTTATGTTTCCACATTAAGTCCTTTTATTCGTGAAGCAATCTTTAAATACTTTATTCTTCATTACTCTTCATTCCTTTCTACATTATCTAATGCTTCAGGCTGCTTTGAGTGTCTAAAATAGAGGTAAAAAAAATCAAATGTGTGTTAAGGTCAGGTATGCAAATGAGAGAAGCAGGCTAGGACAGAGAAGTATGGAAGGAAGATCACAGAAATCCTGAGTGTGAGTATTGTACCTGAATGGGACAGCCCCCACCCAGATCAAACAAACTGTGTGGAATGCCCACTGCTGTTTGATTTTCCAAAATAAAATCAGAAATACAGATTTGTGTGTGTGTGTGTGTGTGTGTGAAATATCCCTATGCTCAAAACAAAGCATGTTTTCATGTCTGCAGGACCTGAATTTGCCTGCAGGAGTGCCAGCTTATGGTCCCTGGATGTAGAGTATTAATATTCTACATTATACAATAGACTATGGACATACATACATACACACAGACACACATACACACTTACATGTTTGATACTGATTCATGAGAATTAAAGAGGGCTTCTCATTTCCTCTATGAACTCTGTGAATATTTTCTGTAGTTTTAAAATGAACAGTTCTACTCTAAGTGTGTGGACAAACCACTTAACTATGTAAATGAGCCATCACATATGTTTGAAGATACCACTGCTCTTTGATGACAAGTAAGCCTCAATATGAAGTAGTTACCACACTGTCCGAAGCAACAGAAATTTATCTCTTCTGAGGGCAAGATCACAGATTTTTATTGATAGGAAAGTCATCTTAGACAACATATTTAAATCCTGCCTTGATTTATTACTATTAATACTTAATTAAGTCAATTTGTATCTGTCAGCAAATGTCAGATCTGTCACATCTAGTAATACGGTTCAGATTATATTATTAGTGGCATGTGCCTTATAAGTAAAGTTTCTAACAGAATTTTGTTTCCTTGAGACAGACCTCTTTAATATGTAAAGTGTCAGGCTATGTATGAGGTCTAGCAGACTTCTGCTAATTTAACAAATTAAGTAATTTGTTATATCAATTAAGTAATGTAGTAATATTTACTAATTTTAGTAATTCAGCAATATGGTAAATTTTTGATACAGTCACATTTCTAATAAGCAGTTCATATATCTACCACCAGCCCCTTACTTTTTGTATAGAGTTTGTTGAATCAGGATCTCATCAAGCAGATTCACCTAGAAGAAAGATGAGGCTGGGCCACTTTCTAGGGAAGTTAATAAATTTCTAAGATTATTAAGAGGAAAAAAATGGATTATTTGGAAAAGATGCTTGGCCACCATGTACTGATACTATGAAGACAGCAAGACAGAAGTAATGGAATGAAAAAGTCACAAAAAGCCTGGTGCTGGGAGGGGAACAGAATGGACGGCAGGTGTCAAACACAGAAATGGAGACTGTGGGGCAGGGAAGTGCAACCTCTACACCGAGGCATCATGTATCCAGCCAAAAATCTGAAGGCTTTATGAACACAAAAGGGAAGAAGGGCCCCTGGGGCTGGCTGGGTCTGCATAGCACTCTCCCAGCTTGTGTGGGAGGTGCTGGGGCAGGCTATGGGGTTTGGCCTTCCACAGCTGCATTGCCACTCTCTATGACACAGTCCTGTCTTTGTCCCAGGGAAATGACAATTCCCTGGGCCTTTGAAAACCGTCGGACTCCGCGGGATAATTCAAGGGGGCTGCATTTAAGACACAGGTGAGTACTAACTGTGGAAGACAATCTACAAGCATTTTGGCAGGCCCTGTTCAAATAGCAACCAGGCCAGCTCTCTGAGCTCCCCAATGTAAATCCAGGTGGTGAAGGCCCGCCACACACTGAATGCGCCTGCAGGCGGGTCAGGGCTGGCTCAGCTCGTATGTATGTCACTCTTGGTGTTGGTGATGGACAGTGCTGGTGTAGAGATCTTGGGAAATCTCTCCTGCTCACTCTGCTCCTTCCTACCAGTTCAGCACAGATCCTGATGGCCTTGATGCCCTCTCTCCTCACCCCTGCAAATTCTCCTCTCCTCCTGGGATAAGATTGGTTTCTGCATTACCATTTGTGGATATTCTTTATGTCCTGTGCCTTTATGACTCTGCCTTTTGATTCTCAACATTTTCTGCTCTCAAAAGACCAATTTCTGCAGAAAAAAGGTTTGGCTTTCTAACACAGGCTTAAATAGCCCATTTTGGAGGCCAAAACCTGACCGCTGACTGTTTCTCTGTCACAAAAACCTAAAGCTGCCCGGAAGAATGGATTCTTCCAACTGACAAGGGGGAGAATCACCTATCAGAATGTGTGGAAAATCAAAGCACACTAATCAGCATTTTTAAACTATTAGTAAGGTTTTTATTTGCTGTTCTGCCTCCATTTTTAAATGGTTAGGCCCTCCAGGACAAGTCATGTTTTATTTATCTTTATTTATCTTTGTCTCAACCCTGGGACAGTATCAGACATCTACAGGTTTTCTTTTTTGTGTGTGTATGTGTGAATTATTAGGCTGAGAAATAGAAATCATAAAGATGTCTTGATCTGAACTGGATTTTAAAAATTATTGTACACTTATTTAGAGCAGACTATCCAGATGAAAGGTGATGAAAAACATACTGACTTGCCTGTACCCTTCCAACCTAAGGTTTTGGTCAGGGTGTTTACCCTTTTAAAATTTTCTCAAAGGAATAATCCTGTTTGCAAATGAGTATGAGACTAAGAACCTACAGTGCACTCACCAAACCATTTAAGAAAAAGTAAATATTCAAATCCTAGTCATTTCCTATTATTTTCTAGGAAATACTTGCTGGCTAAGTGACTTTAAAACAGTGTGAAGCAGCCCCCAGCCTCCACACCTCCACACATTCTCTGGATCTTTCTGCTGCCCCATCTGCCAATCACCTCCCCTGATCAGAGCTTGGTTTAATTAGCAAAAGGGATTATTCCCTTTTGCAAAGTAATTCAAGGCTGAGAAAGAGAAAGTCTTTTAATATAAAGCACAAGAGATAGGGTAGCATAGGATTAATCACAAAAGTTCTGAATTTATATCAGAGGCTCTTTCACAGACTAAACCTCTGAGACAGCCTCTTCACCCCCCCCATTTCTAACCTGGAGGAGCCACATGAGCCAGAGAGTGATTACAGGTCTGGCAAGAGTAGAACCTGAGGACAGAGTGGGCAGTAAAGGGACAAAGGGATATCTGGAAGTCGGAGAGGGGAGTGCCAGCTTGACCATCCCTTTTCCCTGAATAAGAGCCCTACTGCCTTCCTGGGTTACATTCCTAGAACGAAATGTTACATTCTAGGAATGTAACCCAGGAAACAAATTGAGAAAATAGTAGATATATACATTTCCAAAAGTTTCTGATTTAATTAATTTCATGACTATATAAACTGAGTACAAACAATGACACTTATTTTCCCAGGCCAGTGGGTTTTTCACCAAGGAGAGCTTGAACCATATGGTGGCTGCAACCAAAGTAGATCTATTCAGATGAGCCAATCATTGTAAATCCATACCAGTTTTGTGTGGGAAAGTATAGGCATGGCTGAATGTACGCACATTCTAGAGTCCTACAGATGCCCACAGTTTACTTGCTATGTGATACTGGGCAAAGTTCTAAAGATTTCTAAGCCTCAGTTTGTTTGTAAATAATAATGACCTCCCTCACAAAGTTGTTAGGAGAATGAATTAATATATACTAAGTGCCTGGTACAAAGCAGAATTCTCTGTCAGCGAGGCAATTTGTAGCCGTAGAGAAAAGCTCAGTGTTCTTCCAATTCAGAATTCTTGGCTGGGTGTTTCTTTGTCTAGCTTTTTTTTTTTTTCTCACATAGTTTACTTTTAAGGTAAGGAAAAGTTGACAGCTTTATGAAAAAAAATCTGGGCATGAATTTTAATATTTAATTTACTTCCAAAATGCTTTAGAAAAAATGTCTTCTTATTGTAGAAAAGTTACATTCACATTGTGGTATGACTCCCACTCATATAGCAGATAAGTTTGTCTATATAGCAGTGAACGAGGACATACATGTATTGAAATATCTGGACATTGTCACTGTGACAAAGATGTAACTTGAAATTCTCTTCGTTAATGTGATTTTGATGTTTCTGATTTGAATTTGATATTCACCATCTTAAAGGAGTGGCATCTTTTGATAAGAGAAAATGAGGGGGGTCTTGAGAGAAAAAAACTTTTCTCAAGTTTCTTAAAATTAGTTTAATTAGCAGTGTCAGTGCTGATGTGAAAATAAATTTTAGTATCATAGGTAAGATATGGGTGGAATAATGCAACTAAGCATCAAATCAGAAAAATCTTTTTCCTTTTTTGCTATGTATTGTTTTAAAAATATTCTATTCACTGATGAGATGGTAATTTTTTAAGATATAGCAAATAAAAAAAAGAATTGACATTCAGATTATGGTTTGTGAACTATAGAAATTAGAAAAATGAAAAAAATATAAAAACTCTAACTGGCAAATTATTGGAGATTTACACAAAGGTATGTCTACAAAGATATATCTATAAATATATTTGTGGTAGCACCATTTAAATTTGAAAGAAAATAGAAACAATCTTAAATTTCCAAATCTGGAAGATTAGTTAAACGGATTATGTTGTATGTCCATATGATAAGATACTATGCCGCAGCCAAAAATCATTTCATAAAATACTTGTAAAGAATGGTAAATATTTACATTAAGTTATAATTCATTCAGCAAAAAGTTTGCATGTGTACCACAATATCCCAGACTTTACCAACTGGTGTGGCCAAGAAATGGTCAGAGTCATACAACTCTGGACCCCCTATGGCAAATTAGTAATCTAGTCACTTTCCTTGGCTCCCACTTGATGTATGGTTCAGTCCTGCGAGTTTTCTTGTATTTGTCCATACCATTCACCTGCTGCCACCCACAGACCTCCCTAGAGCTCAGGTGTGAAATAGTAGGCTCCCAGATGTCAGCTCCTTCCCCTCCAGACATGAGGATCTGCAGTTCTTCCTGACCATTGACCCCAGCACCACCTCCTCCATGCTGGAGGCTGTTTGGAGGTGGATTACTAGAGGCCTGGAGTAGTTGCTATTCATGACAAATCTCTGAAAATGTTTTCTTTCTTTTTTTTTTTCAACTTTATTTATTTTAGAGAGTGAGTGGGGAGAGGGGCAGAGAGATGGAGAATCCCAAATAGGTCCCCCACTGCAAACGTGAAGCCCAATACATGGATTGAACTCATGAACTGTGAGATCATGACCTGAGTTGAAATCAAGAGTGGGACACTTAACTGACTGAACCACCCAGACATCCTTCTGAAGACCTTTTAGAGACACCAGTTGCCTGAGTTAATTTTTCCTAAAGACAGAAATTGTGCTGTGTTGCCCTCTTTCTAAAGACCTGAGCAGGCCACTAACTCCAAATCTTTCTATATTTGTCCTTGGTGTGGGTCTCCATCATTTGCCAAATTTGGTGGATTCTAAAGTACAAAGCAAGATACTCCTTGCACGGGTAATGTTGCATCATAGACCCTATAGCAAAGCTGCCTGGGACTCATGTTTACTAATTTTGGAGTTCCTGTTCTCTCATGTGTAGGCAGCCCTTGTCCCCAGTGCATGAGAATGACAGTCCTTGGCTTTGATTTGAGGTCTAAATCATCAGAGGAAACTCTCCCACTTTCTTCCCTCATTGTCATCGTCCTTTCAAAGGCTCTTCTGGGACTTTTCTGCCACCTAACTTTACTCGGTGCCTTTGCCATACCTCAAATAGGTTTTATTAACCTTGAACCACAAAGTGAAAGGTCTCGTGGACTCAGTCTCTCTTCTCTCAAACTCTCTGGAAATGGGCAATCCCAAAAATGCCATGGGGGATTGGAATGCACTGGATGGAATTGAGGAGTTTACTTTAGTTCATCTTTTTTATTTTATTCTTTCAGAGAGCTCGCTGTGTGTATGGTTGTGTGTGTGTGTGTGTGTGTGTGTGTGTGTGTCTATGTGTGTATCAGCCCCTTTGTCCAGTAATAGACAAATACTTCATCTTGTGTAAAATACACAAGTAAGATTCATTGCTATCTCACTTTTTCCCCTCTTCCTTATATCCTTTTAGCTGTGGAAGGATGTAAGCTTATATTCATTCAGCTGTGGGTAGGCTTCTTCCTGAACTCATTCCAGTTCAGAAACACCTTGCCATTTTGGGCAGGGACATGAAGTGAAACTGTCTGTCTCTCCATCTATCCTCTAGACCTCCCAGGCCTACAATTAAAATTTTTCTCTTATGAATTCACAAAAACTTGAGTAGACTATTCTCATCCCTTGTCTAGGCCAACATATTATGGGCTTTCCTCTATTTAAGAATCAGAAGAGGAACCCAGCATGTGCTTAAATCATACTGGACCTTTGTGGTCTCAGATCTTTAAAATTTGGAACTGTAACACCAACGATGCTCATAACTAGCTCTCATGACCCCTGCTATTATCAAACATCAAAGAAAAATAAAATATCTCAATCCTGTAGTTGCTTGTGTGGTGTTGGAGACTGAGATTTAACAAAAGATACATTCTTAATTTCCTCCATCAGGGATCAGCATAGGTCAAAAAGCTGCATTAAGCACTCAAGGGGGAAAGAAGAGGAAGGAAGGAAGGAAGGAAGGGAGGGAGGGAGGAAAAAGACAGGGAAAGGAAGAGAAGGAGAAAAAAGGCAGGGCAACTTGAGGCCAGAAGAGGAAGAGAAAAGGAAACTCAAGGAGAGGACTTTTCCATTCCTGTAAAAAGCCGACATAAGAACAAATACCTTCTCATAGAGAATTTTATCCTCAAGATATTAACACCCTGGTTTTTGATTCTTGAGGAGGCATACTCTACAAATGATAGACTTAGAAAATCTACAGTACCTTCCCAGAAGAAGTCTATTTTTGCTGAATTTATAACTCTACCAGTTAAACCTTAGATTTTGAAAAAAAATTAAGAGTAATTAAATTAGAGTAACTCTTCAGAATAAGCCTGGATTTCAAAAGGGCAAAGGTGGAAGAATGGCTTACATTGAAAAGGATCCTGTTGCAGAAGAAAGCTTGAATATATATGGGAAGCAACTCTGAAAATTGCTTGGAGTGCTGAATTTGATACAACATACATTTATTGAATTAAAAAGGATATCTTTAGATTTCGGGTCTCAAGAATGAAACTGTTAAAAACTACTCAGTTGAAATCATGGACATTTGAATTGGTAACATTATGAAATGTAAAGAGCTTGTGTTTGACTATTTTTGCTAGCAAGTATTAATGTGTTTCTAGCCAGGAAGACAGGATGACATTGTAAATAGATCTGTATAAGGCTAAAAACTACAGACGGTTCCAGACTTCCGACGGCTTGACTTACAATTTTTCGACTTTACCATGGTGCGAAAGCAATACGGATTCAGTAGAAACTGTACTTCAGAGTTTGAATTTTGATCTTTTCCTGGGCTAGCCATATGTGGTACACTGTGCTCTCATGAGGCTGGGGGGCTACAGCCATAGCTCCTTGTCACTCAGCAATCACAAGGGTCAACAACAACCTGTACACTGACAGTCATTCTGTACCCATTCGACCATTCTATTTCTCACTTTCAGTACTGTAGTCAATAAATTACAAAATATTTTCAACACTTTATTATAAAATAGGCTTTGTGGTAGATAACTTTGCCCAACTGTAGGCTAATGAAAGTGTTCTGAGCACGTTTAAGGTAGGCTAGGCTAAGATGATATTTGGTACGGTAGGTGTATAAATGCATTTTTGACTTGTATTTTCTAGTTATATCAGATTTATTGGGACATAACCCCATCGCGAGGTAAGAAAGATCTATATATTTAAAGCAGTAATTCTTTCACCTGGCCCTGCCAGATTGGAAGTCATAAAGAGAAATTTAACTTTGGGGCGGAAAAGGAAAAAATAGTCCCCAGGCTAAAGAACAAATTGAAGTCTGAAGCAGAGAGAAAGAAAAAGGTGGCAGCTTTAAATTTTTACCATTAGAAAAAGCCATGATTCTAGAAAATTAAGAGTCAAATCAACTATCCCTCCCTTCTGGATTAACAAATTATCTGTGCCTTTTAAATATTCCTGGTTGATTAAAATATATTGTACTCTAAAGCTATAAAAAGTGATGGTTTGTCCTAAATTTAAATAATATTGTTTTGTTTTGTTTTCTCTGTAGAGTTTAGTGCAATTACTACAAAAAGTAGAAGTGGGAATGTTAGGCATGACATATTTTGATTACATTAAAGAATTTAATTTCTACTTTAAGTATCTAAAGTTTTATATTAATGTTTTATAAAATATAGACATAACTGAAATATATTACAATAAAGTATAAACAAGTAGAAAAACTGATTTTTTATGAATTAGTTCTAGCATAAATCTCTAAGTATATTTTATATGATCCATATTACATTTCACTGCTACATTCCCCTAATATCTATCTATCTATCTATCTATCTATCTATCTATCTTCTATCTTGATAGACTCTAGGTTTTCTTTTTCTAAATTAGATTTTAGAAGTATGAATTATACTTGTTTCAGTCTGCTGAAAAATTTGAGTTCTTTGGTAGGGCTATCTTTAATTAAAATAAAGATTCATATATATGTACATATATATATACACATGTATTTATGTATTTTATATATATTGTAAGTTATAGAAATTAAAATTATATCCTCTCATGATAGGAGTCAAAAGAGAATTTTGGATAAAAACTCAAGAGCCTGTATTTACACTTAGTTCTTTGCTAATCTAACTTTGACTATGAAATCATTTGGCTCTTTATTCCCCAAACTCCACTATTACAATACATAGCACGAATATTGTGTTGATAAGGAATGTTGCATAGTGTAAAAAAGAAGAGTTTGTCATTTTGAAAAAGGAGCAAGATAAATTTAAAGCCTTTAATATCAGAACCGGATTTAGAAAAGTTGCTATGTATTTGAATATATGAAAATATGATGGTTCTAATATCACTAGAAATTAAATAGTAGGAAGCAGATTTTCTTTTTTTGTGTGCCAGCCAGAACTGAAATATATAAATCTTGCACTTATAAATATACATTATCTCATTGTGGATGAACCAGATGGTGGTGAAATGAAACTCATGTACAAAATTTTGGATACTGAGCTGTTCCAGTTTTCCTATCTTCTCAAGGTGGAATGGGACTGTGGACGTCACTCTCTTACATGAGGTGAGCTCTGCCACCAAGAAATGCTAGTGGCTTAAAACAGTCACCTTTGGAGAACTCTAAATAGGCAGCTTTCCAAATGCAAATGTCTTTCAATTGAAAATGAATCGCAATTATTGAAAGAACTATCCAAGGAAGCTCTTTCGTGGCAAAACTGAGTGAGAATTTGTGAATGACTCAAGAATAAGGAAATAGGACTGTGCATACCTGGTAGCAAGGCTAACTGGGGCTCTAGGGGTGGAGGTTTTAGAAATGGGATAACCTGGCCTCAGGCAAGAACGGTTCACTGCCTGAAAAATTTTAGAAACAATAATATGAGTGACTAAAGCTTGGTCTGCTTTTTATTGTAACTGTGTACAAGCACTTCTAACAATGTTGATTTAAGATGTCTCCCCCGTGGGGCAGATGGCTCCCACTCTCCTCCCCTACCTTGGTATACCACTTCCTAGTGGGATGCATTTTAAAAACAGAGAGGACTACCTAGAAAGCTTGAGTTTCATTCAAGAATGTTATTATTGGCATTATTATTTTGTTTATTTATTTACTTAGAGTGTGTGCAAGGGCACTAGTGCACAAGCAGGGGAGGGACAGAAAGAAAGAGAATCCAAGCAGGCTCTACACAGTCAGCGCAGAGCCCCACTCAGGGCTCGAACTCACTAACCACAAGATCATGAGCTGAGCCAAAGTCAAGAGGACCCTTAACCCACTAAGCCACCCAGCATTATTATTTTGAAAAAGAATTTAAAGATATCAGGTAAGTACTTTATTTTCTCACAGAATGAAGTTTTTGATATAAAAAGGAATGGAGATATAATTTTAGAATTAAAAGAAGAATAGAAACACTGTTCTTAGAACTGAGTAGTAAACATCAATACACATACGTTTCCTGAGCTTGGTGCAGTGATAAGATCCAGAAGCAATGTTCTACCATTACTTATCTCAGAGCCTGGATCATTAGCATTATTATCTCTGATTTTTTTTTTTTCCTATTAAAACTCGGGCTTTTAAATCTGGAGCAGGAACACCGTGAGCCTAGAACAACTAGTGCAAGAAAGCAAAACACTTTTCAAAGATTCATGGGGCCATATGGAAAGGGCACAAGTGCTCACCTACGGGGCTTCACAGCCCAAAATTGCTATCGTGTGAGCATCCAAAGTAGAAAGGATATTAATGATGATTGACCAAAACCCACGAAATTTATGGAAAGCCAAAATTCTACCATATTACACAAAAAGAGAAAATTTAATCTGAAATATTCTAAAGAAAGAGAATAAAACATTCTCTTATTAAATATTCTCACTGGGTGATGTTATTTTTAATCATGTATTGTATCAGTGAATAATATAGAAACTGATGAATGTCAAGTCTATAAGAAGGCATTTCTGACTAAAGGGGACATATCATTCGGATGACCCCATAAGCTGTGACAACCAGAAAGCCAAAGGTATTAAATTAAAATTTAATCGAATATTATTTCAACTATCCATGTGAATGATATTGTCCTAAAAATATAAAAAATGGAAAACCCACTAAGTTCTAAGTTTAAATAATTTAAAAGTTATTTGCAGTTGAAAGGAAAATTCCTTGGTATGAGTTAGGAATCAAAATGCTATATTGAATCAAAAGATTATACAGGGCAAGCACTTTAGGGTTCTATGAGCACATGAGCAGACAGAATGAGGTATTGTGTTTAACCAAAGCTCAGGGAAGTGAGTGAACCTTTACTTCACTTCTTATATGAGTTATAGAACCACTGATAAAACAATTATAGAGTTCACAGATGCTCATAAGAATGAGTAAGAATCTTCACAACATGTTAGTTCAAATATCAGGTAATTACCTCAGCTACTTTCAATGGTAAATCTTTTCCCTACGTCAAACATCTCTCAACTCTTGAAGAATTTAAACTTAACATAAAAAAGTTTAAACAACTTAAATACATTTTAATTAAGAAAAATCTGTGTATATTTTCTATTTTGTGTAATTATAAACTAAAATGAGTTATCTTAGAGTAAACCTCATGTGAAATAAGTAGCTGAATAATTGATGTAAGCTTATGATTCTAAATTAGAATCTAATTTTATGTTCAGTATTAAAGCTTTTAAAATAACTTACATTTTGCCCTATTTATAAATTTAACTTATTTAAAGTTATAATAATTACTCATTAGGAAGTCTTTATTTGAATTACTTAAACATTTAACTGAAGTCCTTAAAAAGGAAATCAGGTTAATAAGTGTGGTTTTAAATATTCTAGTATCTGTGATAAATTAAGTGTGTACATGGGACCAACTATTACTTAACACTTCCGTAAAGGAAATTATTCACATATTAGGATAGTGTAATTTGCAAGATAAAAGTAAAAGCATAGGAAAGAACCTCTTTTGTATTTTGTTTTTGTTTTTGATTTTGTTGTTTACTTTCCTCTCTGAGTTTTGGTCCAAAGGAGAAAGAAAAAAAACCCTATGACTCACCAGAGACAGAGAGAATGCCAGAGAGAAGCCTAGGAGACTTGCATGGAGATATAGGACAGGTGTGCTCCAGACCCCACCTCGCCATCCACATTCCGCTCTCTGTCTCCTGAGCCCTAGCCCTGGCTGCCATTACAGACAGAGCCTCATGCTGTGAAGAATCCAGTTAGAAAAAATGTTAAAGTCTCTTAGCAAAATGAAAAAACCTAATGTTTTACTGAATACATGCTGTGAGTGCCTTCATAGGTATGTTATCTCCCCACTCCCTCCACCAACCTGTCCCTACAAGTTGCTTTCTGCAGTTTGCTAATTTGAACCTCCATACTCTCCTGCCTCCATCCATCACTTGAATTGGAGGGATATTATTAAATGGAAATGTGTTTAAATGGAAGCCAGCCTTGGAGGCAAACACTCTTAATGCTTCATTCCTATAAAATAATTATTCATAAGCAACAAAGTCTAGCTTTATGGTAGGAGTCTGTGATTTTTTTCTCCACTATGTCCATGTGAATATTAATACCCGCTTTTCATCTGCAAAGGAAATAAGGCCACTATGACCTTGTGGCATAAACTTTAAGAAAACAATACAAACAAGATATTCAGTCACTGAATAAATAAGAGTTAATTATGTTTTCAAGCATATGCTTCTTCACTCATTGTATTTCTCAATCTGTTAGATGAAATCATTACAAAACTCTTAGGATCCATCTTGCTCCTTCACTCACTGATATGGTGTGACCTTGTACAGGTCACTTAACCTCTACAAGCCTCTTCAGATTCACCAGTGAAATGGAGTGAGTAATTCCTAACTTACAGAGTTGTCATGAAAATGTAAAAATGAGATAACAAATACTAACATGTACATCAGGGGATGGTTGGCATGTAGATGGTGCCCAGTAACCATTAGCTTGTTTTGTTAGAAGTGGAATATAGACTCTTAGAAATAACTGAGCATCTATGGCTGAAGCCCCAGACTAGGGAGCAGGTGCTTTACCTACAAGCTCTCATTTAGTCATCTTAGCATCTGTGGGAAGAGCTATTCTCATCCCCCTTTGCAAATGAGAAGGCTGCGGCTCAGAGAAGTATCTGAATGTCCAAAGATCATAGTGCTTCTAAATGATGGTGTTAGAACTGGATTCTAGTTCCAGAGATGGCGCTTCAGCCTTTCTGCCTGGAAACTGAATTGGAGAAAAGAAAAAAGAGGTCAAGTGGGGAGGGTGCCTGGTTGGAAGAGATTGCACAGAGCTTTATGCTTTTGTTAGGGGGCACAAGTCGGATGTGAGTAAGCAGGTGCTGAGCAGTCCAAGTCACAGGACCAGGGAAGGGAACAGATGTTTTGTCTCTTCCAGGGGTTCTTAGACGAAAATCATCATGGCCATGATGGCCAGTAATAAGACTCTATTACTACACTCAGGCTACTTTAAAGACATTTTTGAGTCCCCATTACATATGATGTCAAACATGTTAAAATGCTTCTAATTCCATGATAAATAAAACACTTAGCAAACTCTTGAAAGATATTTTTGCTTTTGAGATTATTTAGGCTCTGAGTAATATTTATTGTATAATAGGCTATAATTTCTCCAAAATCATCATGCACACTTGAGCCTACAAGTTTTTTCCAAATGTATATTTATATACACTTATATCTTAATGAAGATTAAACTTAAATATTAACATTTGTAGGTTTGACATTTTGGAGATGTTTAGTAAACTGTTCTTAAATTAAAATGTCCTATTATTTTAATATTGTTGAACCAGTTTTTATAAGGTTTTAGAGCTTTGAAAAGTATGTAGTGCTAGACCAATACCTTCCAATATAGTAGCCACTAACCACATATGTCTATTGAGCACCTAAATACGGCTAGTGTGAATTAAGGAATGCTGCAAGTATGAAATACACACTGGATTTCCATGACTTAGTACAAAAAAGGATGTAAAGTTTCTCATTAATTTTTATATTTATTACTTAGTGAAATATTTTTGACACTGTCATAATATATATGATTAAAATAAATTTGATTTTTAAAATTTTTAGGTATGCCTGCTAGAAAATTTAACATTAAATATGTGGCTTGCATTATATTTCTACTGAACACTACTGCTCTATTCATGGATCATAATGTCTAATGGTTAAAATGGTCCTGACCCTGTACATCAGTTTGCCAGTGCATCTGACCTCATATTCACCTTGAGAATCTGCATATATTTTGGAATGCAGATTTCTCTCACTACAATATTAAAAACTGTAAGAAATATATGTATTATTTTATTGTCTCTATAAAAAGGTTTTAATTTATAGCTTGACAATTTCCACATCTATATTTCAGAGACAAAAACACTTACAAACACACACACACACGTCATACCTATTCCTTCCTGCAGTTTCAGAGTACATTTACTTATTCAGAATGTATGTAAATATAATGGATTTTTACTCAGTTTTCAACATTTAATGAATGTTTACTGTTTGCTGCAAGCACACCTCGTTTTATTGCACTTCACTTTATTGTGCTTTGCAGATATTGTGTTTTTTGCAAACTGAAGCTTTGTAATAGCCCTGCATCTAGCCAGTCCGTCAAATACATTTTCCCAATAGCATTTGCTTACTTTGTGTCTCTGTGTCACTTCTCAGTACTTCTTGCAATATTTCAAACTTTGTCATTATTGTTGCATTTCTTATCTTAATCCATGACCAGTGATCTTTGATGTTCCTTCGGTAATTGTTTAGGGGTGCCATGAACCATGCCCATATAAGGCACAAACTTAACCCTTACATGTGTGGGTTCTGTCTGCTCCACTGACAGGCTGTTCCCTCGTCTCTCTCCCTCTCTTTGGGCCTCCCTATTCTGTGAGACAATATTGAAATTAGATGAATAGATAACCCTACAATGGCATCTAAGTGCTCAAGTGAAATGAAGAGTTGCACATCTCTCACTTTAAATCAGAAGCTAGAAGTGACTAAGCTTAGTGAGGAGGGCACGTCAAAAGCCAAGAAAGGCCAAAACCCAGGCCTCTTGTGACAGTTACCCAAGTTGTGAATGCAAAGGAAAAGTTCTTGAAGAGAATTATAAGCGCAACTCCAGTGAACACATGAATGATGAGAAAGTGACACAGCCTTATCACTGATATGGAGAAAGTTGTAGTGGCTTGGATAGAGAATCAAACCAGCCTAAACATTTCCTTAAGCCAAAGCCTAATCCAGAGCAAAGCCTTAACTCTCTTCAATTCTATGGAGAGTTGTGAGGAAGCTAAATAAGAAGTTTGAAGCTAGCACAGGTTGGTTCATGAGTTTTGAGGAAAGAAGCCATCTCTAGAACATAAAAAGCAAGTTGAGCAGCAAGTGCTAATGTAGAAGTTGCAGCAAGTTTTTTAGAAGATCCAGCAAAGATAGTTAATGAAAGTGGCTACACTAAACAGCATATTTTCAATATATATGAAATAGCCTTCTACTGGAAAAAGGTGCCATCTAGGACTTTCACAGCTAGACAGAAGTCAATGCCTCATTTCAAAACCAGGTTAATGCCCCTAACTTTAAGTGCATTGACCATTCTGAAAGTCCTCGGGCCCTTAAGAGTCATGTTAAATCTACTCTGCCTGGGCTCTATAAATGGAACAACAAAGCCTAAATGACAGCACATCTGTTTACAATATGGTTTGCTGAATATTTTAAGCCCATGGTTGAGACCTACTTCTCAGATAAAAAAAGATTCCTTTCAAGGTATTACTGCTCATTGACAATTGCATATGTCTCCCAAGAACTCTTATGGAAATGTACAATGAGATTAATGTTATTTTCATGCCTGCTAATATCCGTTCTGCAGCCCATGGATCAAGAAGTCCTTTTAACTTACAAGTCTTTTTAATATTATTATTTTAAAAAAATTTTTAAATGTTTTATTTATTTATGAGAGAGAGAGAGAGAGAGAGAGAGAGAGAGAGAGAGAGGCAGCATGAGCAGGGAAGGGTCAGAGAGAGAGAGAGACACAGAATCAGAAGCAGGCTCCAGGCTCTGGGCTAGCTGTCAGCACAGAGCCTGACATAGGGCTCGAACCCACAAGCCATGAAATCATAACCTGAGCCGAAGTCAGACGCTTAGCTGACTGAGCCACCCAGGCGCCCCAATATTATTTTTTAATGTTTATTTATTTTGAGAGAGAGAGAGAGAGCAAGTGAGAGTGTGAGTGCATGCACAATGGGGGAGGGGCAGAGAAAGAAAAAGAGAATCTCAAGCAAGCTCCACACTGTCATTGCAGATCCCGATGCAGGGCTCAAACTCACAGACTGTGGGATCATGACCTGAGGTGAAATTAAGAGTCAGACCCTCAACTGACTGAGCCACCCAGGCACCCATCAACTTATAAGTAAGTCTTATTATTTAAGAAATACATTTCATAAGGCTATAGTTGCTACAGATAGTGATTCATCTGATGGATTTGGTAAAAGTAAATTTGAAACTTTTTGGAAAAAATTCACCATTCTAGATGCCATTAATAACATTTGTGATTCATGGAAAGGAGTCAAAATATCAACATTAATAGGAGTTTGGAAGTTGATTCCGATCCACATGGATGACTTTGGATGGTTTGAGGCTTCAGTGGAGGAAGTTATGGCAGATGTGGTGGAAATAGCAAGAGAACTAGAATTCGAAGTGGAGCCTGAAGATGTGACTGAGCTGCTACAATCTCATGATAAAACTTGCACAGATGATGAGTTGCCTTCTTATAGATGAACAAAGACAATGGTTTCTTGAGATGGAATTGAGATAGAATAGGGACAGGACCCAGGGTCCCTCTTAAAACCCTATACCATAAAAAGAAAACTCCCTGAAAGAAAACTCATGAGTCTGTGTCTCTTGAGTAATACATCTTACAGGAATGCAGAAAACACAACCTCAGCTTAAAAGAGGGATTCAGCCACCCCCCCAAAAAACTAGTGAAATCCAGACCAAACAAGTCTGCACCAGGATGGACTCCCAACACTGGCATTAGAATATACGCAGTGACTACCAGGAGTATACTCAAGTTACAAGTCCCTCATTTAAATGCTAAAAATTATGCCCACTGGTGGAGATTTAACATGTTAATGATGCATGCAATGTATGGAAAAGCATGATCTCTAAGCATGCAAGTGCCAAGAGATAGCCCACCTCTACTTGTGTAATGGCACCCTTTCCTCCTCTAAGCCTTTTAAAAATTCACACCGACCTCGCCAGGGAGTCAGCCTGAGGATTTTTTCCTGTGTGCCGTCTCCCTTGCACTCAAGCATAAGCCACAGTAAAGCCTTGTCTGAAACTCCCCTTTGGCTCTTTTATTGATTTATTGATGAGAGACCCCAAGGGCCCAGGTTGGTAACATAATCTATTTCTAGTGAAGATGCTGTGAAGATTGTTGAAATGACAACAAAGAATTTGGAATAGTGTATAAACCTAGTTGATAAAGCAGCTGCAGGGTTTGAAGGGATTGATTCTCATTTTGAAAGAAGTTCTACTGTGAGTAAAATGCCATCAAACAGCATCAAATCCTACAAATTGTTCACGAAAGGGAGAGTCAGTAGATGTGGCCAACTTCATTGTTTTACTTTAAGAAACTGCCACAGCCACCCTAACCTTCAGCAACCACCCCACTGATCAAACGGCAGCCCCTGACATCAAGGCAAGACCCTCCACAAGCAAAAACATTATGATTTCATGAAAGCTCAGATGACAGCAATTTTTAGCAATAAAATATTTTAAAATTGAGGTGTGAGCATTTTTTAGACATAAAGCTATTGCACACTAAATAGACTACAGTATAATATAAACATAACTCTTATACACAGTGAAAAACAACAAAAAAAATCATTTGACTTGCTTTATTAAGAGATTTCCTTTATTGGGGTGGTCTTGAACCAAACCCAATATATCTCCAAGGCATGCCTCAATTAATTCATTGATCCCAAAACTATTAAGATAAGCACTATTACTAGTCTCATTTTATAAGAAGGAGGATTGAGGCACTAAGGGGTGAGGTAACGTGCCCATGGTCACGTGGCTAAGAATTAAATGAACCTGGGATTCAAAAGCAGGCTGTCTGGCTCCAGAGCCTCCCTCTACTTCTACCATTATGCAACTCTCTTTGTCGATGACAGTTTTTCACTTTCTAAAATGAAAAACAGAGCGATTTAAATTAAGATGTGGTGATTATGACGTGTGTAGTTTCTGTAATAGTCTGAAAAATTTGGATACTGCAACTTTTTTACTAGCCTGTAAATAAAAATCTCTCCTTTGGTATTATCCTCTGGATCTGGTTCAGGGTCAGCGGGACCAGTACAGGCGTTCCATTGACATCATAACATCTAATGGTTCACCAGAATTTGCATTGCTACACGCCTTCTAAACAAAGCCAGCTGACGCTATTTAGGTCTCTTTTTTAAAACCTCTCTCTCTCTCTCTTTTTTTTTTTTTTAAATTTAACAAAACACATCTTGCTGAGAACCTAGATGCCAATTTCATGTGTATTAAAATATCAGAATTCCCTTCAAGGATTATAATGGGAATGCTGGCAGACCCTTCCCTACATCAGGTTTGGGTGGGTGGTACTGCTGTATATATCTGTTGTCATGGCATATTTGTGCAATAAAATTAAAATCTTGGTCAGGAATCAGATAGAAGCTTGATATTTTTGATTCACTCTTCTCTGTTATTGCTTATCATCCTAGAAGATATATTTTTTTGGCATCTTCAAAACAAGGAATCTGGTTCCTATTTCTTTAGGCTATATAAATACACCCTGTTTATAATAAAATGATAGACAAATATACTTAAAGTTGGAAAACATGACCACAGAAAACAATTTTTTTCCTCTTTACTAAATACCCTGATACACTTTTATTATTGCTAAACTTTTGCCCATGGCCAAAAGGACATTCTTCACATTTTAACATACTCAGAGATTTCTTTCATGTGGTCTGAATATATTCTATTATAGATATTATTGTGGTTATAAAAATATCAAAGCACATATTTTACAAACATACTGTGCTGTAATATACGTTCTAGTACATCTGGTGATATAACCATAGTTTTCTTTTCTTATTTTTTTTTTTTTTTACAATTTTAAGTATTTCAATGTTTTACTTTACAAAACAATGACATTTTAAGACAACAAAATGGAAAGGAGAGTCAGGAAGATATGGATTTGAGTCCAGGTACTACCATTTACTAGCTATGTAACTTTGGACAAGCCCTTTAACCAACCTGACCCTCAGATTCCTCAAATTTGTAGAGGGATGGTAATATCTACATCCCAGGGTGGCTATGAAATATATAGAGGTAACAAAAATGAAAAACCTCATATATTGGATAGTCAAAAAATAATGCCTCTTATACCTCATGTCTTCTCTCTTTCACCAATTCAGCAAGTTCAGTTTCTTTTTCTTTTTCTTTTCTTTTTCTTTTCCTTTTCTTTTCTTCTTTTCTTTTCTACTCTTTTCTTTTCCCTTTCCTTTCCTTTTTTTCTCTTCCCTTTCCTTTCCTTTCCTTTCCTTTCCTTTCCTTTCCTTTCCTTTCCTTTCCCTCTCCTCCCCTCCCCTCCCCTCTCTCTCTCTCTCTCTCTCTCTCTCTCTCCTTTCTGAGATAGAGGGAAGGAGCAGAGAGGAAGAAAGAGAGTCCCAAGCAGGCTCTTCACTGTCAGCACAGACGTGAGGCTTGATCACACAACCATGAGATTATGACTTAAGTCAAAATCAAGAGTCGGATTTGATGTGGCTCTAACTGAGCCACCCAGGATCCCCTCAGCAAATTCAGTTTAAGGAAATTTATATGTGAATGAATATTTATTTATAATTTTTAAAACTACATATGAATCACACTAAGAAACATATTATTCCTCCTATTTTTAAAAAATTTTTTTCTTCATAGAGACTGAAAATTTTTATATTTCCTCTCTATATCTTGTGACTAATTTCATATTTTTGGAAGGTATTAGTAGTGCCATGGCTTTTAGGTAACAGGTTCCTAGTGGATAGAAAGACTAATTCTAAATATTAAATCATAACATTCATGCATCAATTAGTATTTCTTCTACTCTTGGGTTTCTTGTGAATGATTCTTAATTGCTATGATTAGATTATAATTTAGCAAATTAGATTTACAGTGTAAATTGTGGATGGATCTCTGATTGTAGCAGACACTCTTGGTGCCTGGCATCTCATTCCCTGGGCTACTTTTAATTTTAGCCATAATTTCAGATTTCTGCAGTGTCCCACTTAAAACAAGTATGCCATCTCTGCTTTCTGCCTGCCAAGCCAAGAAGCCACTGGAGCCTCCCTGACCTGTGCATCTGCTGGACCCAGAGGCCTATAGGAGTTATCAACACCTGTCCCCAGGCAACCTTCAACCAATGGGGGACAGAGACCATCTGATTAATGGCCTCACCTCTGTCCTTCTCAAGGAGGGAATACATTTTGTACCCTCCTCAACAGTACTTATAAATCAAGCCCCTGTGCCTACAGCAGCCATGTACCCAAGCTGCTCTTTTACTGGCATTTGCTCCTTTCCTACAGAGCCATCTCTGCTCCTTCACTCCTACTTTCTCCCACCACTTCCCAAATGAGCTACTGACACTCAGGTCCTTACCTGGCATTCTGCTTTCAAAGGAACCTAATCTAAGACTCTGACTTTGCAACTTGACTCTTAAAGTTCATAATGGTTCCTTTATCCCTCCAGGATGAAGCCCAAACTGTTTGGCAAGATAATCAAGGAAGATGCCTCAGAATCTAACCTATGCTTAAGGTGCTACTGGCTGTTGCAAGTGCTTCTTGCACTAGCAACATTCAGCAACTTGCCATTCTACACATTCTGTACGTATATTATGTGTTCTCACATGCTGTTATATCTTTGTAGATGCTTTTTTGGCTGAGAAGACTCTTTCCTCCCTTATTTACCTTCATCCTCAGTTCAGTAGGACCAACCCCCCACCAATGGTCCAATCAGGAATTTCCATGAGCACATGTACTTCCATCACACTTACCATTCTGTTATACCATAATTATAGCTTCTGATCTAGGAAATGGTAAAAACTGGTGGACAAATATCACTCCTCAATTCCTGAACACTGTCAATGAGAAAGGAATTCACTTTGAGGGAAAGAGAATTAAATGGGACAAACTTGGGCATTGGTGATAAACTGTGTTGGAAATGGGAAAGCATCAGTTGGTTGCTCTGTGGCTCTGTATGAGATGGAGTCCAAGTGGCAGACTGGTGGAAAATTGGATTGTCACCTGACCCATTCATTCATTCATTCATTCACTCATTTATTTTTAAATGCTTCTTAAATTTGAGATTGCGAAAGAGAATCCCAAGCAGGCTCTGTGCTGTCAGTACAGAGCCTGACACCAGACTAGGTCTTACTAACTGTAAGATCATGACCTGAGTTGAAATCAGGAGTTGGACACTTAACTGATTGAGCCACCCAGGCACCCCCCTGACCCAGTATTTTAAATTAATGACAAAGTTCTGGGAAAAGAAAAGCTATAATACAGACTGAGTTAAATAAAAGTTGTACAACTGGATATTTTGAAAAACCTTAAGGTACACAATAGTGGAGTGGGATGGAGTAGGAGATAACCAAGTGAGGTAGGTGTGTGTGTGTGTGTGTGTGTGTGTGTGTGTGTGTGTATAAAATCAGCCAGTTAGCCAGCTTCATACATTGGTAGAGTTTGGTCAGGGCCATTTATTATCACAATGACATGCAGTAAAGCTGCCAGATTTATCAAATAAAAATAGTTTGAATTTCAGATAAACATCAATTTTTAAAGTATAAATACATCCCATATACTGCATGGGACATACCTAGACTAAAAAAAAATACATTCATCTGAAATGTGCATTTCACTGGGCATCTTGTATTTTATCTGGTAACCCTCTCTGGGAGCCTGGGAATCATAGGACTATTCATGTAGCCAAGAGACTCATAGCTCTAAGTCTCCAGTCTGTTACTTGTAGCCTTTGAGATAAAGGGCCTCAAGGAGGCCACAGCGAAAGCAATCTAGCTGGTGGACTACAACACAGAACAATCACTTCTGGGTGGTTTTTTTAGATCATGTAAGAACATCCAAACTGGCCTGGGAACTAACTCTGTGCTCTTCCCTTCCTATTACTAGACTATGAATCCTTAAGAGTAGGTGCTATGTTGTATTCATTTCAAATTACCACCATCAGGTAGAGAGTTTGGAATAGAGTAAGTAATATTATATGCATATACAAATAAAGAAGATGCATATTTAGTATATGATGTATATTAATATTTATGTAAATGCTATGTAAAATGTTACTTTTTGGTAAGTTATCTACTTTATAAAAATTTATTAGCACTTAGTGTCAGGGTTCAGATTTTTCGAGGTATTAGTTTCCATTTTAGCTCCTATATCAAAACATTTATTCTAATAATTAAAAGGTATTTATTTTATAAATATTCTATATCTCTTCCTTTTTATTCTTCCAGTATGATTAAGTTAAGTGTTTAAAAAAAATACTGATTTGGCTCTCTGTCTGGATCCTTACTCTGGAATGGGAAAAATCACCTGCATTTGTTACTCTTTTCCTGCCATGGATGCATGCTACTGACTTGGGGAATCTTTTCTTTTTTTTTTTTAACATTCCACATAGTTGTCTTAAAAAGCCACAGGAGTTAGGGACATCTTGGTGGCTCAGTAAGCTAAGCATCCAACTCTTGGTTTCGGCTCAGGTCACTCCAGATCAGGCTCTGTGTAGACAATGCAGAGGCTGAATGGGATTCTGTCTCCCTCTCTCTGCCCCTCCCCCACTTGAGCCTTCTCTGTCTCTCTCAAAATAAATAAATAAACTTTAAAAATCAAAATAAAAAACCCACAAGAGCTATTTTCCAGACAATTAGCCAATATTAGAATAATAAAGTCATAAGTGAGAGGTAAAAGGCCACAATAGCCAACAAAATATTTAAAGGGAAGAACACAGTTGGAGTACTGATACTGCCTCACTTCAAGACTTAGTATACAGCTACAGTAATCAAGACTGGTACCGGTGGGGAAAAAGAGAAAGACAAATAGATCAGTAGAACAAAATGAAGAGCCTAGAAATAGATCCACAAATAGGCAGTTGGTTTTTGACAAAGGAGCAAAGATGATACAATGGAGCAGAGATAGTCTTTTCAAGAAATGGTGCTGGAACAACTGGACATCTATATGTAAAACAATGAATCTTGACACAGACCTTACACCCTGCAGAAAAATTCGATCACAGGCCTAAGGGTAAAATGCAAAACTATACAATCCCTAGAATATAACAGGAAAAAACCCAGATGCCCTTGGGTATGGCAATCACTTTTTATATACAACACCAAAGTTGTGATCCATGAAGAAAATAATTGATAAGCTGGCTCATTTAAATTAAAAGCTTCTGCTCTGTCACAGACAATGCCAAGAGAATGAGAAGACAAACCACAGACTTGGAGAAAATATTTGCAAACGGAACATCTGACAAAGGACTTTTATCTAAAATATATGACAAACTCTTAAAACTCAACAATAAGAAAATAACTCAATTTTTAAAATAGGCCAAAGAACCTTGACACTTAAGCAAAGAATATATACAAATGGAAAATCAGCATATGAAAAAAAATGCTCTACACCAGATATCACCAGGGAAATGCAAATTAAAACACTGTGATACCATTAGACACCTATTAAAGTGGCCAAAATCTGGAACACCAACAGCACCAAATGCTAATGAGGATGTGGGTCAACAGAAACTCTCAATCACTGCTGGTGGGAATGCAAAATGATACAGTTACTTTGGATTACATGTTGGTGGTTTCCTACAAATCTAAATGTACTCTTAGTATATGATCCAGCAGTTGCATTCCTTGGTATTTACCCAACGGAGCTGAAGGATTAGGTCTACACAAAAACATGCACTTGGATGTTTACAGCACTTTTATTCAGAATCACTCAAACATGGGCGGAACCAAGATGTCCTTCAGCAGGTGAATGAATAAAAATGGTGGTATATCATGCAGTGGAAAACTATTCAGCAGTAAAAAGAAATGAGCTATCAAGCCATTAAAAGACATGGAGGAAACTAAAATGCATATTACTAAGTGAAAGAAGCCAATATGAACAGTTATGTACTGTATGATTCCAACAATAAGACATTCTGGAAAATGCAAGACTGTAGAGATAGTAAAAAGATCAGTGGTTACCAGTGGTTGGTTGGGGGAAGGATGAATAGATGCAAGATAGGATTTTTAGGGCAAAGAAACTACTCTGTGTGATACCCTAATGATGGATGATATATTTGTCATTATACATTTGTCAAAACCTATAGAATGTACAACATGAATGAACTCTAAAGTAAGCTATAGGCTTTTAGTGATAATGATATGTCAGTGTGGGCTCATCAATGGTAACAAATGTACCAATCTGGTGTGGGGGGATGAGGAAATCTCTACCTTCCTCTCAATTTTACTATGAACCTGAAACTGCTCTCAAAAAAATGAAGTCTTAATAAAAAGAAAGCGACAAACATGACAGATGGAAATATGTAACAACCAACTTAATGAGCTAATTCATGTAAGAATAGAAGTATCATTTCATAACTTTTCCATTGTCTTGCATAAAGACATTACACAAATGTACCAGTCTTTTAAATTATTTTTTAGGGAACAATATCGGATTTTGCAAGGTTTCCAAGAACACTTCTGGTATTTTCAAAACTGGGCTGGGGTTTTGTAGAATAGGCTTTTGTCTCAGATCACTCACAGATATCACTTCACCTCTCAGTTCAGTTTTTCTTTGTTCTAGAAATGAGTACAACATATAATTTAACAAGGCACAATGAACACAGAGAGGAGTTAAAACCAGAGTTCAGGGAAACAAATGTATGAACTGAAGAAATATAGGGCATTATAAGTTTTACTTTCTTTATAAGTACTACATTCTCATAAAAATAGTTCTTATTGAAAAATAAGAATAAAAAAATGATTTAGTCTTATAATATTTAAATTTTATTTAAATGGTCTATCATTTAATATTTGATTGATTGTGATCATATCAGTTGAGTAAAATTTAAATCACAAAAGAAAAAAAAGAGAATATTCCTTAGCAATAGGGTTGCACCCCTTGTTCCTCAAGAAATTCAACATGTCTGAGGCAGACATGATTTTTAAAATGTATTAGAATCTGAAAAAACTCTTGAAATAATTTCTCCCAATTTGATATATTTAGATTTGAGCATGCTCCCTATTAAAATCTGATTCTTCTGTTAACAGAACTTGTGATATTGCATCAGTTAAATCTTAATAGTGAATCCTGAAATCAAAGTTAGAATAATATTTCAAACCCATCATTAGTGCTTCAAATAACAAAAGCTGACATTTTGTGCTCATTTGCAGTCAGCAGGAATTTGGCAGGAAGATATCAAGTAGAGGATTTCAGAAATTCTTCACAGAACTGATGGGATGTCTGTACGGTACTCTCTTTGGTAAAGAGCAAACTTTTGTAATCAGTGTGAATAGCAAGATTAAAGCTAATATGTGCCCCATCAAACCACTTTTTTACACCAAGAAAAATGACAGTTATCCAGGATCATCTGCTATACAACTAAGTGGGCAAAATACCTGTAGTATCCATGCAGGTTTTAATACTTTATTTTTCACACCCGATTTTCTGTGTTGGCTACCTTAGCAAGTGGGCAGATACTTCTCACTACATAAAACCTCTTTCCTATACTTGATATCCTCTTGATAAAATGGAAAGAAGAGACCTGATGAGAGCATGGCATTAAACCACTTTTTCTTATAATTATTTTTGCATATGAAAACAAATATAAATAAAACAAAATGTTATTTTAAACATTTTTATTTAAAAACAAAATAAAATTACCTACCACATATATATTCTATTTAAAAAATAAAAGTACCTACTATAGAGCAAGCTTTTTTCTAGGTTACTGGGGTATAGCAGCCAGAAAACAGGGCCTCTGTTCTTACCTAGCTTAGGTGTTACTGGGGAGATATATAAGAGAAACAAAAGGCACATGAACAATGAGCTAAGTAGTGAAAAGTGCCATGAAGAAAGATAATAAGGAGTAAGGTGAGGAGGGGATTGTAAAGAATGAAGAGATAATGGTCACCATAGCCTCTTTGATAAAATATCATCCCAGGGAGTGAGCCTTGAGGCTCTGGGAAGAAAGAGCATGCCAGACACAGTGAATAGCTACATTCAAAGGTCCTGTGGCACAAATGGACTTGGGTTGTTTGAAAATTGCATACATGGCCATAGTTGGGCAAGGTGCCAGGTAGAAAAGTAGAAGGTCAGGTTAAAGAGATGATGGATGGTCAGATTAGAGAGGGATTTGAAGACCGTGATAAGGACTTTGGATTTTACCAGGGGCAGATGTAAACAACTGAAGTGTTTAGCAAAGATATGACATGATTTGACTTGTGATTTCAAAAGATTATTCTGTCTACTGTATGTATTTTTTCTGTGCTGTAAGGAGAAGAGATCATAAAGAGACAAGTGTGGAAGCTAGGAGGCATAATGCAGAGCATCAGATTGTGGTTTAGACCAAGGTGGGGAATGAGAGAAAAGAGGAATCAAGAATGGCATGAAGGTTTTTGGCATAAGTAAATGGTGGAATACAATCGTATTGTGCTGAGATCAGGACGACTAGAGAACAAATTTCGAAAGAACAATCAAAACTTGGGTTTTAGACATGTTAAATTTGAATTGCCCATGCGACCTTCTTTTGGAGAAGCCAAGCTGGAAGCTGACGTATGAGTCTGTTAACTGGAAATTCTCATTTGATAGGAATCAGTCTATCAAAGGTAGNAAACCATGAGAGACTCTTGAATGCTGACAAAAACTGAGGACTGATGGATGTGGGGGGAGGGGGGGATGGGCATGGAGGAGGGCACTTTGGGGATGAGCACTGAGTGTTATGTGGAAACTAATTTGACAATAAACTATTTGTAAAAAAAAAAAAGGAAAAAAAAAAGGTAGTTAAAGACCTGGCTTGGGTGAGCACATCTAGGGAATGAGTAGAGATAGAAAAGACAAGAGTACTAAGAATTGACCCTTGAACTACCCAGTATTTAGAGGCTGGAGAGATAAAAAGAAAATAGATCAGGGGACCAAAAAAGAGTGGTCAGTAAAGTAGCTGGAGAACCAAGGGAGAAGAGAGTCCTGGAGTCCAACTGAAGAAAGCATTTCAAGAAGAGAGAAGGGATGAGCTATCAAATATGACCGAGGTCCAAAACAAGTGAACAGAAATGCCATTGGATGTAGCAGCTTTGTGATCATTGGTCACCAACAGTGATTTCTCAGGACTGGTAGGTTGGCAGTGATGTTCCGTAAAAAATGAAGTGAAACATTTTCTAATTTCCATGGTGTAAACACTCCCACCATTGCCGATTTCGAATTGCCAACATGAGATTACTGAATATGAAACTGGAACGTTATGCACAATTGGCTTTTGCAAGTGGGGGAAAAGCACATATAGAATTTTATTAAAAATATGCATGCAACAATGTAAAAATAACTCGTTAGTTTTAAGGAATAAGAAAAGGTGTATAATATCTGGTGATAAAATTTATGTCTCTGGGGCTGGTTACAAGTCTCACCATTTAGGGATTCCATAAATAGGATTAATACTAAATTACTAAAATGTCCTTACATATTTTCAAGGTTTCAAAAGACATAGAAAAAATTAATCTTTGGATTTAGCCTTAAACATATACAACTTGATATGTATTTATTTACTAATATTTGTGCAACATTCTCAGATTGTTAGTCTCCATTCTTCTTTTGGGTATGTCAATGCTGAAAACCAAAGTCTGCAACTAATGCACTTACGCATGAAAATTTCTACCTTGTTTCCATTTATAATTTTTTTTGTTTATAAGTGTCATATGTTCTTTATGTAAAACAATTGATAAAAAAATAAGCAAAATAGAATATAATTGCACATATAATACAAAGTATTATAACCCACAATCTGTAAAGAACTTTGAGGAATCAATTAAAGATAAACAGACAATAAAAAGAATGGAATACTAGTAAGAATTGAGGAAAAGAAGCTCAAGTGGCTTAACACATATGAAAAGGTGTCTAATCTAATTAATAATAAGAGAAATGAAAATTAGGACAATCATGGGACACAGTTTCACATTTACCAGATTGGTAATTTTTTTTTAATGGGACAATATAAATTGTCAAGAATGTAGAACAAGAAAAACTTTGCTGGTGGTGTTAAATTGATATAACCACATTAAAAAGCTAATCGGCTTTAATCACTAAAATTGAACATGCACAAGTCTCACAATCTAGCATTTCCTATTTCCCAAAGAAATGCATGCACCTGTAAACCACTATATATATATATATGTGTATACATATTTTATTTACATTATATATATACCTTTATATATAGTTATACATTATATATATAAATAAAATCATGAATCAGCAGTATAAAAGGATGATGGAATATTACTAGAAGTGAAGATAAACTAATGATACATATATGCATGAACTTAGATAAATCTCAAAAATGTAATATTAAGTGAAAGAAATAAGTCCTTGATGAATAGATATGTCAATCTTTAAAAATCAAAAAAAAAAAACAGTGTATTAAACATTGGTGGCTAAAAGAATTCTATGGAAGGCGCTGATACACATAAAATCTAGGATTATGGTTACTTCTGGGTGGTGGAGGAGATGGGATTGAAGATGGGTACACAGAAGGTTTCTAATTTATTAATCATGTTCAAAGCCTTAACCTTGGTGGGAGATATATAGATGCCTATTTTATGATTTTTACACTATAAACGCCTTAAGTGTTGTTTTGTGGCATTCTTTTTTTCACCATAGAGTATTCATGTATATGTATCAAAAATGAACAACTGAGGAAGAAGAAACAGTAGGTAGACTTAGGTAAGAGACTTTGTCAGTAATCTAGAGAACAGCATAGATCTGGGCTACACTGGTAGGGGTGGAATGGAGAGGAAAGAAAAAAAATGTAGAAGACAATAGAATATATAAAGTAATCAAAACTGGGGCCCCCGGGTGGCTTAGTCGGTTAAGCGTCCGACTTTCGCCTAGGTCATGATCTCACGGTTCGTGGGTTCGAGCCCCGCGTCGGGCTCTGTGCTGACTGCCGGCTCAGAGCCTGGAGCCTGTTTCAGTCTGTGACTCCCTCTCTCTCTGACCCTCCCCTGCTCACGCTGTCTCTCTCTCTCTCTCTCTCCTAGAAATAAATAAAACATTAAAAAAAAAAAAGTAATCAAAACTGTTGGCTTCTGGTCAATAATAGAATAAGAGTTGGGAGGTGATCTAAAATGTGTCCACACTGTGAAACCCAGCTGCAGCGCTGGAGAGGAAATTACTTAAAGCACACAGAAGTGGAATGGACCTTATTAAAGAGTAAAGTCAGAGGTAGAAAATAATATTTAATAGTCATCTGGCTATTAAGATAATTAACTATACAGGAGTGGACACATTCTCCCAGGAAAAGAATGTGAAATAACAGCACAGGCCTTGAAGAATTTCCTTAACAGAGGAGAGGGAGGAAGCTAAATAAAGGAAGTCTTGTCCTCCTCCAATTTATTCCTCACACTGATGCCAGAATAATATTTCTAAACCACAAATTGATCATGTCACCTCCACTGGCCAAAATCCTTTATAGCTTCAGGATGATTTCCAAACTCGATAGCCTGCTCTTTTTGTTGTCATCATATATCCAGCCAGTGTTCCATCTCCTGTGACTATCACCCAGCCAGCCTCATGTCAGCCTCACTGAAAGACTCGTTGCCTTCTCCTACTGCTGCACAATCTTGTAATTACTTTCTCTACTGACTGGGTAAAGCCTGACCATCAAAGCAGACTCAGTATCCCCTCCTCTTAGAAGCCTTCCCTTAGTTTTCTAAGTTGATCAGAGACCCCTCTCTCTTTGTAGGAAGCTTCCCATGGCTCTATGATGCATTCATTATTCATACTCTTTTATAATTGTTTTGCATTTTGTCTTCTACTTACAGACTGGGCTTTCACTTCTGTAAGTGCATTTCTTAGCTATATTTGCACCACATGGGCTTTTAAAGAGTGTTTGCTAAATAGATTAGGGGATGATCAGATAGGTAAGTAACAAATAAATTAGCCACAGAAGGAGTCAGAAAAATATATCAAGAGAGATTTTGGAAGAGGACGGGATGGTTAATAGCATCATCTTACACCTATGTTACCAGCTATGAGGAATAGGAAAGGAGAAAACACTTGCTCTAACAATAAGGCCATCAATGGGGAGCTCTCAGAGTTAAGGTTCAGCAAGTGGTTTGGCCAGAAGTCAAAGAAAGGCTCAGACAGCATGGTCTGGGCACTGACAGTTAAGTGAAATATAGAGCCTTTGGGTATTGTTATTAGTTTGAAAATCTAGTGAGTATGAGGACCAACAGTGTGACATTGAGGTCAAGCAAAAATTTTTAGAAGAATACACACATACATACACACACACACACACACACACACACACACACACACACGATCATGCCAGGGGAGAGGCAGTGATGGAAGTTTCACTAAGGAGCAACTAGAAGAAAAAAAAAAAAGATTCCCGGGACTGGAAAGTAGGCTCAGGTCAATGGCACCAGTAGGCAAGTATTCTACAGAGAGAATGGGGTTCTGATTATAAAAAGAAATTTAAGGTTTAACAGAGAGGTAGAAGATAAAGCCCTGTAGAAGCAGTTGGGACTGTCCCCAGGATGGTGAGGGTCTGGTTGGAAACATCTGCCTTAGGAAACATGCATGAGGGTGAACAGGGTAGAAGGCAGAGATTTAACTGAAGAGTGAGGGTCCAGGAAAGGCAGTTTGGACTTACACTCCCCTGAGTGTTTCCACCATGTTACCATAGCTCTAGGACTGGAAAGGAGCAAAAACTAGTTCTTACTGCTAACAAGGGTAAACCTCCCAACTTTCCATTTGCTTTCCTTTTCAAAGCATCCAGTGCTCCTGTGTAGCTCCTGTGTCTCCCAAAGCTGGCTTGTAGAGGGTACTTAGCACTTAACCCAGACACTTTCCTTTGTTTAAGTGTTTAGAGTCTTTTTGGTTCACATCCCTTGACATAAACAATAACATGTCTGCCCCTCCCTGCCAGTACACCGCTTATTCTGTTCCTGCAACACTGATGGCTTCAAATCTGACATTAGCTTTTTATTTTTATTTTTTTACGTGCATTCATGTTTCTTAGGTTTTGTGTCTATATGTTGAACTAGTTGAAGGTTGAGCTCTAACTTGTGATTTTGATGGCAGCCATAAAATATTGTTTATGAATACTTTAAAACACTCTGCCCTCAATTCTCCACCCTGTGCGTTTACAGTTTCATAATATCTTCTTGAGATCCCAATAACTTACTTTTTGAAATTAGAATACTTTTATCTCACATTTCTCAAAACACACTCTTCTCTGATGTCCATATAATCTGCATTTTGTAGCATAGTAGTTAATTGCTGACATTGGACTGGCTATGTTTGAATGCTGATCTATCACTTTCCAATTGTATGGTTTTAAGCATAATACTCTCTCAGCCTCAGTTTCCATTTCTCTAAGGTGAAGGTTACTACTAGCTCATGAAGTTACTGAAAATAGTAAATGAGCACAGTGCTGGCACAGAAAGATATTCAACACACAATTGTTGGCAGTAGAACAATTATGATGCTGTCATGATTTGAAAGGCAAGCTTGCCTGTTCCTCATCTCTTGATCTGGTGGAATAACTGGTCATGCGGTGTGAGGCCAAGACAATTTCTGCTATGCTTAAAAAATCTAGAAGATAATGTGAGATATTTAAGAGTTTCTTTGACACTGAAAATCATGTGAACTGTCACATTCAAGATATTCAGGATACAGCGTTACCAAATTGAGGATGCAGAGCCTTCTTTTCAAATACAGTTATAAGAACACATTGAAGGTATGAGCTGAATGACCACCGCCTGGTTTGATGTCATTTTTTTTAGCGGTTGCCAAAGAAATGAAAGCTCTGTAATTTAGGGTGAGTGGGCTGGGAAAGAATAAGCAAACTAAAAATTGTTAGTTGATTTCAGGGAATGAAGCTGGTCTCCTGGAACCAGTTCTCTCTAATATTAAGTGACTCTCAGTTGCCGCTCCAGAAATCGTGACAATGTCTTTGACTTTGGTTTCTGTAAAAAGGCTGGGACTTATTAAACCCACCACAGCCCCAGATTTCAGGACCATATTAGGCATTCATGAGAGCATTGCCCCACAGAACGTGATCTAAAGGCTGCCAAAGTGAATGGCCACACTGCTGCATCTCAGGATATCATTATTGGATTACTTCTATCTATAGATTATTTTAAAAGGTTATTTAAGCAAACTGTAATTTTAAGCCTATTTATGTGCCTGGCATTGAAAAGCAGTAAAAACTTGCATCACCATCCAACTTTCTAGAGAGAGCACAACATTTACAAAAGTATCAACAGAAAGTAACCATTGAAGTACAAGTACATACAGAGATTAGAGAGATCCTGAAATTTAGAGAACCCAATATTAATAGACTTTATAACTAAGCCATATCACAAAAAAACATGAATTCATCATGATATATGAATATTATTAAAGCAACTGTCCAGATGATTTTTAAAAATAAGAAAATGTCCTTTGTCCAGTGTTATGGAACACAGTTTTCTGATTGACATTACCTACTTATCATTTTAAAAAATTTTTTAATGTTTATTTATTTTTGAGAGATTGAGAGAGCAAGCAGGGGAGGAGCAGAGAGAGGGAGATATAGAATCCGAAGCAGGCTCCAGCTCTCAGCTGTCAGCACAGAGCTCAATGTGGGGCTTGAACTCAGAAACCATGAGATCATGATCTGGGCTGAAGTCAGATGCTTGACTGACCAAGTGCCCCATTTACCAGGGCACCCCATCTACCCATCATTTTTAACATGAACCTCATCATTACAGAATAATTTAGAGTTCTCAGGGCATCCTTGCCTTAGAAGAAATCAAGCATTTTTGTCATACTCTGAATAGGTCTTTGGTTTAGTATTACTACTGTTGCACTAAAAAATAACATAACCACTTTCTAGTGTTAGAAGATTCTGAGGCAGAGAGGGGGCAAGATGGCGGNCTTTTTTTTTCTTTTTCTTTTTCCTTTTTTTTCTCCTTTTCTTGTTTTTTCTTGTTTCTTTTTCTTTTTCTTTCTTTTTTTTTTCCCTTANGGCATGGAGGAGGACACTTGTGGGGATGAGCACTGAGTGTTATGTGGAAACTAATTTGACAATAAACTATTAAAAAAAAAGATTCTGAGGCAGATTTTACTAAAGGTACATAGTAAATATGAACTAACTGCCTGTTTATCCTGGAAAGCTCCCTTTTAGCCAACTATCAATGAATCATCAAATATTTATGGACTCCTACTCTGTGTCAAGCCCAATGCTGGCCATTGGCAGTTACAGACATAACAAGACAGGCCTGGTTCCTGCTTCCTTAGAACTTCTAATCTGTGAAGGAGGATGTGTGAATTGGGAATCTTACCCAAGTTGAGGACAGAGCACCACGGGAGCATGGAAAAGGCGGATTAACCCATTTCCAGCAAATAGATAACACCTGTAATGAGACGCTCTTTAAAACCTGTTTAATTGGATTAGCAAATAGTTCTCTTCTGTACATTACACATAAATATTTCAAAGCTGTAACATTTTTACACCCTGCCTCCTCTCCCAAATGATTTGAGACAGCCAATATTTCAGTTAGCCAATTCGTCTTACGCATCTGTAAAACAAACACCAAGACATAATAAACTTTAAACAAGGTAAGCAAACCCAATCTTTGCTACTAACTGTAAATGCTACCATACCTTCAGCTGACAAAAAAGAACAGAGAGTCATTTGAAAAGGTGTAGATCTCTGTGCCTTCTCCTGTGTACTTGCATTTGATGTCTGCTGCAGCAATAAATATTTTTTCTTTACCACATGACAAGCCTTTAATTGACAATCTGATAAATGCTACCAACAAAAAAAGCTATCGGCTCTTTCCTCCTGTGTTCTATCATCAATTATCTTACCATTCAGAATACCCATAAAATATTCAGCTCACTGTGCACTAAGAAGCTGTGGATGTGTGCCATTGTGAGGTAGCATATGTTCAGCGGCAAATGCTCAGTGACCTAGGAAGTGCATCTTCCTCTCATACCACATGCCTTGGACAATCTTAACAGAAGTTCTGGAGTGGCAACCCAAACACACTTCCTTCTCGACAGATGATGCATCCTGTCATTTTTTTTTTTTTTTAGAAAAGCGATTTAATCGTTTCGATGAAGTGTTCTTTGAAACAAAATTAAATTTCAGCCGTTTGCGTACTTCACACCTGATTCTATGCTTCTTTCACTTACTAGTTCTGGGGATGACAGGATCCAGGGAAAGTACATCAGAAGCTGAACTCTGGCTCTGTATGAGAAGTATTTCAAAAATATATTTCTAAAGGTAAATATAAAATCATTTCTCCTCCCTGGCCTCCAGTTTTTTTCATCTCTCAAATGGTTCAGAAAGGAGTCAGGGACATGATGATCTGATCTTCTAGTTTCCTTCAAGACCACTTTTATGTGAAATAGATAATTTAGAAAACATTTCTTAATAGTCTTATAGAAAGAAATTGAACTTCGTTACATCAATCTGAAAAGTTAAAGGTGAGGGGAACTCTAAGAATCATGGGGAGTGCTGAAGTTGGTACTTACAAACCTGTCTTCCATTTGCAAAGAAGACTGGTTGAAATGACCAGGGGTTAGAACAATACAAATTCAAGAGCCATCTCTCAAGGCTTTATATAAAGTGAAATGGAATATTTAGAGAAAAAAAAAAAACACAATTGGATTCAAATACTACTTTAGTAACAAAACCAACAAGTGGGACACAAAAGGTACTGCTGTAGTTCAGGACTTAAGAAGTCAGGTGTTGGCATCAACAAATCTGAGTTCACGCTTCAACTTTGCCACTTCAAACCGTTTATTTAGTTCAACTCTCTGCAACTCCCTTTCCTAAACTGTCAGAGGGGCTTAATAATACTTACTGCATGAGGATGCTGTTAAGACCAACCAACCTTGTGTATGTAAAACCATTCTGGTCTATCAGAATAAAACTCATTCCTGCTGATTTTTAAACTTCAATCTCATAATCTCCTATTCGATTCTGTATCGGGCCTGAGGTGGACTGTGTGTAAGCAGGAACGGAGCGTGATGTGCATTTTCACATTTCATATATTTATTTCTCCTTCTCCTACTTTCCATGCCTGAACCCAGACTCCAGAACACAGCCCCTTCCAGAGCATTTCTCTTCCCAGCTCCACTGCAGAGACACTGCCAATTCTGCTCTCGCATCCTGGTCTCTTGAAGCTCCTTTGGCTTTGGCAATTCCTATGGGAGTCTCACCAACAGAAATCTCTCCCTCAGGGGTAGACACCTCCAGTCCTCAGGATGTATTGACTGTGTTTCTGGCTTATTTAAACTTGATGCTTTGACATCTGTCCCATGTCTATATGCCAGACATGTCTTGTTCTAGACAACTAGATAATATGCCTGAGTCACCTCACCTTGGCCTCCTATCTCTCTCACTCCACCCCACCATCAGCACCACCCCCACTCCTCTGGGAGGCATGCTGTTCAAATACAAACCAACTGATCCAGAGTCCATACCTCCCAAACCCCCTCTTTATCAGTGGGCAACTATACACCTGTCTTTACTGCCCCTAAGCCAGGTGCCAGACAACTAGGAAGAGCCCCTATGCACTGGGGCTTGGAGAATTATTCAAACCAGCCCATCTATCCCTGACTGACTCACCTCTTCTGTGCCTTCCTGTGGGCACCATAATAAAGGTTCTTTCCCATACTTTCCCCCTCTCCCCTGTGGGGCCCTGTGATTGACCCTGGTGCTTCCCCCTGGTGCTTCCTGATGTGTCCCTTGAGGTGGAACATATGCCTTCTTCTCAGAAACCGTGACTAACAAACTAATGTTTCAATGGCAATTCCTGAGCTGTCGAACTTATTATACCTCAGATTTTGTACTGATGAGCTACATTTTAAAGCACAGAAAATGTGTGCCAAATATCCTTTTCTTCTTCTCTTTGTTGGGGGTCCTGGGTCCACATGTCTGTCCTACTTTCAGTATTTATGGTCCTAGAGTGGCCAAGGAGGTCTGAAACTCAGAAAACATTTCACCAGGGAACTTGATGCCAGGCTATCCTTCTTGAAGGTACCTTCAGTCTTTAACAGTGATCCCTTTCACTTAGCTCAGGGTGGGAGAATGTCCCAGTCATTTCCATGGAAAGGTGATATAAATACAAATAGTACACTCCACAAGGCCAACAAATCTTTCAGACTCCACTAGAAGAGAAGTGGGTGTTAGATAGTGGGTGGAGATAGTATTCTCACCAAGTACTTCTGAAAAATTCCTATGAGGCAAGCTGCCTGCTGGAAGCTCCTTAAATTTCACTTTATTCATATTTGTTGAAAACCTATTATGTGATAGGCACTCACTTTTGTAATCATAAGTGATAACAGTAGCACGACAGATATTCGGGGCTGATTACCAAGAAAATAGCCCTAGTCCCCTGTTCTTTTTTAAAATATTTTTTTATTTATTTCTGAGAGAGAGAGAGAGAGTGAGCACGTGCGAGCGTGAGCAAGCAGGGGAGGGTCAGAGAGAGAGGGAGACATGGAATCTGAAACAGGCTCCAGGCTCTGAGCTGGCTGTCAGCACAGAGCCCAATGCAGGGCTCAAACCCACAAACTGTGAGATCATGACCTGAGCCGAAGTCAGATGCTTAGCTGACTGAGCCACCCAGGTGCCCCTTTAACCCCATGTTCTTTGTATTCTCCCGCTGAGAATGAAAAATTGAAGTGCTTGATATCTCTAGGCTGGCACCTAAGGGTACCTGTGTAACTTATTTCCAGCTAAGACGATAGAAGATGACTGAATGGGTAGAGTTTCATTAACTTAGCCTTTGACGCATAATACATCATCTTAAGAAATAATGACTTAAGACAAAAATAGTCACTTATTTAGTCATAATTGTGCTGTTTGAGCTAGGCTCCAATCAGTGGCTTATCTCTGCTCCAGGTGGTGCTGGCTATGCTCACTCAATGTGTTTGCACTTAGCTGGTGGCTTGCCTAGAGCTAGACAGTCACAGATCTCACTCAAACATCTGGTTGGTCCCCAGCTGGAACAGCTGGGTGGAAGGCGCCTGGCTGAGCTTCTCTTTCTGTCCTTGAGTTTGTTCATTCTCTAGGGTTTTCCTCTCAGAAGGTTATTCATCCTCAAGTTGACCATTCTGGGCTTTCTTACCGGTGTTTCAGGGAAGCAAGAGAACAACGGTGGCAGCTGCGAAGCCTCCTAAGGTCTGGATGTAGAACTGGCACTTCTGCCATAGTCTTTAGTCTAAGCAGCCCATGGTCAATGAGTAGCAGAAATGACTACCCAGGAATTCATGGAGCTTTGACTCCCTGGTGGCCACTTCTAACAATCTACCAAAGTCATCCTCTGGCCTCAGTGATGCATGACCTTCTCGTGCCAGTATACACCCACTCCTCAGACTCCCAATGTCTGATCCAGTCAGTGGTCTATTACAATTCTGAAATTCAGCCATGAACATATTATCAGTTACCACTACTCCAGAAGCAGGGAATGAACCTTAATTAAGGCTCAGGTTTTTTGTTTTTGTTTTTGTTTTTTTACTTAGAAATGAATGGCTCCATAATCCAATATATGATTTATCTATTGCTTCATAACAAGCCACTCCAAAGCTTGTTGACCTAAGCCAGCAATTATTTATTATTTTCCCACAGCTCTATCCCTTGAAAAGCTGGGCAGTTCTCCTGGTCTTTCCTGAGCTCACCATGCAGCTCATGTGAGAGCAAGGCTGGATTAGAGGATCCAAGCTGGCTTCACTCACACATCAGGCAGTGGGTGCTGGCTGTTGCCTGAGGCCCCGAGAGCTCCATGAGGCATCTCATCCTTAAGTAAGCCTTATTGGATTTTTTTCAGCATGATTTTCTAAGGGTCTCAAGATTTAAAGCAAGAGGCAAAAAGGCCTCTTAACCCCTGTGCTCTAGAACTCATATAATGTCACTTCTGCCACATTCTCTTGGTGAAAGCAAACCATAAGTCCAACCCAGACTCAAGGGAGTAGAGAAAGAGACTCTCACCTCCTTATGTAAAGAGTGACAATGTCACAGTCAAAAGGGCATGGGAAAAGCACACTGTGACTCACTGAGGGCCATTATCATAATGATTTACATGTCTTTCCTCTTACCCTTTCCTTTTGTATGGAGTGCAAACCCAGTTCTAGAATAGAAGAACCATCTTGCAAACATAAAGATAAATACTATATACTGAGGATGATGACCTGAGTTCTACATGACTTTCTGGGGTAGTTTCACCAATCTTGACTTATTACTACTGGATTTCTTGTTTTGTTTAAAAATAAGCCCATGTCGGGGCACCTGGGTGGATCATTTGGCTAACTTTCTGACTCTTGATTTCAGCTCAGGTCATGATCTCACAGTTGTGAAATCTGTGTTGTTGGGCTCTGCACTGACAGAGTGGAGTCTGCTTGGGATTCTCTCCCTATCTAGCTCTCTGCCTCTCCACTACTCACTCTCACTTGCACTCTCTCCGTCTCTTTAAAAACAAATGATTATTAAAAAAAAATAAGCCCATGTCTAGTTAAGTCACTATGATGAGGTATTCTTTTCTGCCATATGCATAGATTCAGATAGGAATAATGTGGGAGCAATAAAAGTGCCTCCCCGCAAGGAGTATATATGAATGTGAATGTACTTAACCCTGTTTATTCTAAATCGTGCTTCGGGTATAAAAGAAAAAAGATCACTTATGTTCTATTACATATATATATATATAGCAATTCTCCTTGTGCTTAACCCACAATAAATACTGAATAAATTGGAGCTGTTGTTATCACATCTTTTACACAGCACTAGTCATACAACTTGAAAATCCATTAATAGTTATATAAAATTCAATCCAGTGTAAAGAAAACCTCATTTCTCCTGCTGTGTGTCTCTCCTCTACTACTCACGAAGAACACTTCACCTCTGATACTTCTGGTCACCAGATGTGTTGGTGTTTTCAGAAACCAAGCAATTCTGAGACAACATCTGGATGCCCTACAATTTAACTCACTGACACTGGACATAGTGTCAGATCCCACAGATTAAGGGATCACTGCCCTATCTTGCCAATCACAAGTCCAAGGTTATTACCTAGGCTTCTGACTGACCAGTTATAATTCAGAGGTTGCCACAACCCCCTCCTTGGGTTTGGTTAATTTGCTAGAGTGGAAAATTTTACCTGATACTTACCAGTTTATTATTAAGGATGTGATAAAGGATATACGAAGAGATGCACAGGGTAAGGTATGTGGGAAGAGATGCACAGGGTAAGGTATGTGGGAAGGGGCCTTAAGCTTCCATGCTGATTTCCAGAGCACCACTCTCCTGGCACTTCAAGTGTTCACTAACTCAAAAAAGCTCTTCTGAACTCCATACCTTTGGGATTTCTATAAAGGCTTCAGCATGTAGGTATAATCAATATTTAATGCCATTTCCAGTCCCTACTCCCCAGAGAATGGGAGTGAGGCTGAAAATTCCAATCTTTTAATCATGGCTTGGTCTTTCTGGTGACTAGCCCCCATCCAGGAACCAACCCTTGAACAAAAGATGCTCCCATCACCCAGGAAGTTTCAAGGGATATAAGAACTCTGTGTCAGAAACTCGGGTCAGAAACCAAATGTTACAACAAAAGATGCTCCTAGTACTCTTAGGAAATTACTTAGGAAATAACAAGGACATTTAGAAGCTTTGTGCCAGGAACGAGGACAGAGACCAATATATATTTTCTATTATTTCACATCCATTATTTACCTCACTATAACAAAGTACCTAGAGTATTATTAAGTAAAATAATCCTCTAAAGTGCTAGAAGCACTTTTAATTTTAGAATGCCAGACATTTAAATATACAGTGCTGGCGTACTGATTTTCTTTCTTACCCTATTTGAGGGCATACTTTAACTTCATCTGAAAACAGAGTATATGCAGTTAAAAATTCCAAACCCTAAGTTAGTCTGTGAGAGCACAATTAAAATTTTCTGTCTTTTCACATTACTTTTAAAGAACAAAGAATACATATAATTGCAAAAAATCAAATCAGTATGACAAAGCCGCAGAATGAGTTTCATATAGGGCTTGATTTAAACTAATACTTTTCAGACTGTCCTTAATTCATGCTTGCCTCTCCCCACCTCTCTAAAAACACATACCCTTCCTTGTGTCTAAATTTTTTAGATGATGACTTTAGGTCTTGAAGGCCTTGACTTAGGTCTTTTAACTCTTGGACTGAAAATAATAGAAACTTATTTCCCTTTAATTTAAGCAAAATAAGTTGGTATGGGGCACCAGATCCAGAATTCAATTCCCATTCATTCATTCATTTCCTCTCCCTCTGTGTCCCTCTTCTCTTTCTTTCCATTTCTGTCTCCAGGATTGCCTGTACTCTTTCCTATGGTAAAGGGGCTTTCCTAAGTACCAGAGAAGAAGGCCACTTACAGCATCAGACTTCTATCCTTCCAGATCAATAATCTGAGAGGAAAAATTTTGTTCTCATTTTTTTTTGCTCTTTTTTTCTCTATCTCACTTTCAGTTTGGAAATCTATGAGTTACATTGGTCTAATTCATGCCAGGTGTACACTCTGGGTAGGGTTCAGGGTGACCAACTATCTAGAGTGAGATACTGCAGTAGACTGTTCACAAACATGCCTGTCAACACTTCCTTCCACCTCTGTATCCATTGCACTCCCTTCATCTGGAGTTAGAGCTATTTACCACCCCCTTGAATCTATGCTGACACCATGTCTTGCGAAAATGATGCTGTGCCAGGGGCTTGTCTAGGCCTGAAGAGGCTTGGCACTTCCTGCTTTTGCCTTCCTGGAAGCTGGCTACCATGTAAAGTAGCTTGGGAGAATAAAAAAAATAATGAGAAATCTGTATTTAGAGGAAATCCAAGGCATACTGTTTTCTCCAGTCATCCCAGCTGAGGCACTTGGTATGTGACTGAAACCATTTTGTGACATTTCATCACTCATTAAGGCCCCAGCTTAATGGGTGACCCAGGAAACTCCATCTACACCATTTCTAGCAAAGACAAACTGTCCCTGGGCCAAACTGCACAACTTGCAATTGTATTTTAAGTCACCAATCTGTAGAGTGGTTTGGTACATAGAAGTAGATAACTGAAGCAGACAGCGTGGCCAGCCTGAGTCATGTGCTTCACTCTGTGCGGCAAAGGAGCAGAATCTGTTACCAGCAGAAGCTGATGGGTAGAAAAGAAATGGCCACTCCACTATAGAGCCATCTCAATTTCTCCCTCAATTTCTGCCACCTAACAGAAGGCAAGAGTTAGGGCCTGAACAGAGAGTAAATTGTATGCTAGGGGCTGGCATCTGAATGTGTCAGGAGTATTAGAACTGTCTGAAAGAGAGATGAAATGGGGTACCTGTTTTGTCTGGGGTTGGCCCTGGATATGCTGCTACCTTGTTATTCATGTTGCCATAGACACTACTACCTGTCAGAAAACTTACCTGAAGACATAGACTGGAGAGGAAGAATATGAGACCTTAAAAAGTCTTTAAAGACACAAATCAGGATTTAAAAAATATTTCTTAAAGCCTCTTATTTTTCTTTCACACGTGTCTTAAATAGTTAGTAGAGAATTACATTCATTTGTTTGAAAGAGGTTAAGATTACTGCCTTCTGTGGGTACCTACCTAACTTGGACAATAAAAAAACTTAATAGTAATAGATATCACAACACTTTCCTTTGTTCCATTTTTAATTTGCTATCAAGAATATCAGAGGAATTTATACTTATGCTCATATAGGCAAATAAGTATCTTTAAAGAAGTTATAATTAATCTCACAATATAGCCACATATGTTGTGTGCTAGACTTAAAATCACTCCAAAATAAAACAACAAAAACGCTTTCTTAATTTTTCTTTGTTGAAATTTTTTAGATATTTTTTCTTCTATTCAAAGAGAAACACATGAGCTGCCCAAGAAATAAATATAATCGATATGGAAACTGGCATCACCAACAGCAGATAAATTCGGTTCACTATATATAATGGTTCATATTTGTTTTCCATGGTTGGAGAAAATTAGTAGTGTGTATGTGTGTGTGATGGGTATAGTGCCCACATAAAATAAGTGGTAGAGAGGTGTCTACATACATCACAGAGAATAGACTCTACTTGGATACCACAAGTAGAACTTGACTTCTTTTTTTAAAAATGTTTTATTTATTTTTGAGAGAGTGATAGATGCAGCGTGAGCAGGGGAGGGTCAGAGAGAGAGGGAGTCACAGAATCCAAAGACAGGCTCCAGGCTCTGAGCTAGCTGTCAGCACAGAGACCAACGCGGGGCTCGAACCCACAAACTGTGAGATCATGACCTCAGCCGAAGTCGGACGCTTAACCAACTGAGCCACCCAGGCACCCTAGAATTTGACTTCTAAAAACCAATTTTGGGTGAGCAAATCCTCCAAACTTCTTGAGTTGGGTAGTGGGGAAATCAGAAAACGTCATCCCCTATAATATACTAGCATTGAGATTATTGGTCCAGGAATAGAATGGCTTTAGGTTTAATAGTTTTCTACTTTCAGAATGAAAGGACAGTATAAAATGAAAAAGGAAATATCAAAATAAGAGTAAGAAAGAATAACAGAAGGGAAAAAACTTTTTTTTAAAGAAAGAAAAGGATTTAGCATTGGATATATTTTTCACTTTATCTCAAAAGAAGACCTTTTGACAAAGCAACTTAGATTTGGCTGTTTTGATGTAATCACTCTGATTCATGTGTGTCAAAAAAGTACCTTAATAATGTAAAGACACCGTTATTTAGTATCAGCTACTATGAACAGCAAGCATCCCTAACAGGTGCTCTATCTCTACTTCTCCCGTGTCCTCATCATTAGAGGAGACATTCTTTTGGGGTTTGTTTTGCTTACTCATTTAGGTGATGTGTGTATGCTTAATAAATATTCATTCCTTTTATAATTCGATAAAGGGGCGCCTGGGTGGCTCAGTCGGTTAAGCGTCCGACTTTGGCTCAGGTCATGATCTCACGGTTAGTGGGTTTGAGCCTTCTGTTGGGCTTTGTGCTACAGCCAGCTCAGAGCCTGGAGCCTGCCTCAGATTCTATATCTCCCTCTCTCTCTGACCCTCCCCTGCTCATGCTGTGTCTCTCTCTCTCTCTCTCTCTCTCTCTCAGAAATAAATAAAACATTAAAAAGCAATAAAGACATTACACACACATAGTATAATTATACAAGTTGCCTTTAAGGGTTAATTTCCTGCTCTAACCCCCATAATTAAAAGAGGTTTAGTAAGATTTTTAGTAATCGAATGTATGCATATTGATTACTGCCAATGAAACCCTTCAAAATGCAAGTGAAGCTTTTCTATGTAGTTCAGAGAGATGGAAAAGAGACTATGTTATTGCTCAATGATCTTTGTCTCTTTCTTAATCTAATGCCCCCAACACACAGAGTAGTGTTTAATATATACCCAATTAAATAAGGATGACATATTCAGTAAACCTACAAAATCCTCTAGACTGAGGATCCAGGCTTTTATTCAAGACCATGACTAAACCCGAAATGCTGTCAGCTGAAAGAATGACCATTATAACTTTAAGAGAAATAATCATATGATATGAAGCGTGCACCATTCAATATACAAGTATTCTCAGAGAATTTATAAATGATGTCAGTTNTGTTATGTGGAAACTAATTTGACAATAAACTATTTGTAAAAAAATAAATAAATAAATAAATAAATAAAAATAGGTCAATGATGAAAAAAAAATGATGTCAGTTTTTGAGTAACTAATAGTAATAAGCATAGAAATTCAGTTAGACATAATTTATCTGCAGAAATGCCACCTAACACCTAAAAGCAAAGTATGTGTGGATGGAATTAGTTTTTTTTAAAAGTAGAAAAGATACATTTGTCTTCTCAAGATACACACATACTCCTTTAAAACACCTCATGGTTTAGTATTCCACTTAGGATAAAGACCAGTGCAGTTCACAGGACTCTGATCTAGCCTTACTTGGGCCCCCATCCTATCTCCCCCTCACCTCCCTCTCACCTCTCCTCTGCTGCTCTTCAGCTGCAGATGTCTTATAAACTCACCCCTTCTGCCTAGGCCATGCCCTTTTCATGCAAAGATTTCCCTGCCCTGGCCCTGCCCCTAGACTCAATACTCCCAGCCCAGCCTTAAAGGTTCCTTTCCTTCTGACTTTAACCCTGTCCTGTCTCCACAGTTTATTCCTGTTCCTAGGTAGTTCCTTCATTGTGCATCCTCATAGCTCGCTATTGCTGAGCTCAGTACTGTCCTTCCAAGCACTTTATCACTGCAGTGATCTTACATTCATTTGTGTGACCGTTGGCTATATCTGCCTCTCCCACAAAACTCTAATTTCCATGAAGGCCAGGACCATGCCTTTTTGCTCATTATTGCATCCTCAGGGCCTAACATAGTGCCTGACACATGGTAGCCATTAAAAACTACATTAACTAAATGAATGAATTAATTTAAATAATAATTGCTGTTATTCTAGATTTTAGGACTCAGCCTACACTAAAATTAATGGTGTATTTGCACATTTCCACCCACCAAAGTTCTGTCTTCCTTCTCTTTTTTTTTTTCCTGACATCTGAGAATGTTTCACGAGATCTGTATACTAGGATTATCTTTCCTTTCCCCATTTATTTTTTAATGGAGACACAAAATTTAACTCACTCTACAATTTGGATTGTGAGAGAAAGGAGTGTAGTTTTAATTCTGTCTAAATTTAATCCAGTTGTCCTCTGCCAATTACCACCACCCCCATTCCAAACTCCCACACATTGGTTAGCAGAAAAAAAAGTCAAATATGGCTTAAAGTCTGATCAGATCCAACTATTTAAATAGTCAATTTAGAGATCAGTCTTTCGTTACACATGTGCAATCTCTCAGGTAGCCTCTCTTTTATGTTTCGTCCCTAAAGTCTGAGTCTACGTGCAACTTATATGACTTCATAACAACAGAGATGAAGGACTTCTATCATGACATTCTGTGCCTTCACATGTCAGCAGGGCAATGCCCTTGGTCCACTAGTGTTTGCCTTGCTGGCATTTGGGCCTGGAGTCTGATGCATGGCATAACTCATCATTTTTGCTCATTGGCTGTGTCAGGGTCCAGCAGTGTTTGTTTTCTGGCTAGTAAATAAAGCACCTCCTCCCTTATGTGTATCTAATGGCTACTTTTCATTGTCTGTTGGCCAAAATATCATCAAATAACTTGCTGCCTTATTGACTATCTTGTGTCAGATCTAAAAAAAAAAAGTATTCTCTGATAAAGGGTTAACATCCAAAATATATAAAGAATTCATACAGCTCAATAGCAAATAACCCAACAATCTGATTTAAAAATGGGCAGAGGAACAAAACAGATATACCACACTCCCTCTCAAAGAGGAAAAAGGAAGGAAGGAAGGAAGGAAGGAAGGAAGGAAGGAAGGAAGGAAGGAAGGAAGGAAGGAAGGAAAAAAAGAAAAAGAAAAAGGAAAAAGGAAAAAGAAAAGCAAAGAAAGCAAAGCAAAGCAAAGCAAAGAAAGAAAAGGTCAGTCAGTCTCAAGTCAGGGGAAGAATCAGAAGCATGCAGGATGCTGTACAGCTAAAGACCTGTTCTGGTGGGAAGGCTGGGATTGGCAATGGAGGCAAAAGGGGCAGCTTCTGTACCAGTGAAACTGTAGAAGACCTAGAAGTATCCAGAGAGTCGTCAGGAAGCCTGAAGGAGCACACATCTGTACATTTAATTTTGTTAATCAGTTTGCATAGCATTTCAGGATTAATGGATGGAATGTAGTATATAAATGTCAGTTATAACTATAATGTTCACCCTGTGCCATAATTTAATTCAATGAAGCTAAAGGCTAGTAAATTTAGAACCAATAAAAGGAAATACTTCCTTCCATTGAACACTTTACCCCTCTGAGACCATTGCCAGGAGGTCATTGACATGGTGCCAGCTTTGAGAAGGAATTTGACAGACCTCAATTAGATATATATCTGAACAGTCAAAGGGAAGGTGATTTAAGAGTTATAAAATCCTGTGCTTTAGTGTATTATCAAAAGTCTGTGCAAGGATTGGGGTTCACTTTACTCTTTGCTCAGGTGAAGGTGGATTAATCACACTGCTTTTTATAGTGAAGGAAAACATAGCGCACATCAGTTCAGAAAGGGATTCATGTAGAGATGCCCCTTTCTACCAGGCGGATGCTGATTTCCCATCGAATCCAGATACGTTGCTATCAGCTGGGATGGAAGCAAAGAGACTCTGTGGAGAGCTCCTCCTCTAGTCTCCTGAGAAAAATCTCACAAGTTTCCCTGAATATTAGGAGTGGGGCAACTTTGGGTCAATTAGCCTATTTCTCTTTGAAGAGACTCCTGAACTCTGTTTTCCCATTGGAGAAATCCATCTTGGAAAGAATTCCATTGATATCCACCTGAAACCTAGCTCTGCATCAGTAATGTCCTTGGAAATAAAAATAGATAGACAGATGATAGATAGATAGATGATAGACAGATGATAGACAGAAGATAGATAGTTATAGATAGATAGACAGACAGACAGATAGTTAGATAGATGGTAGACAGACAGACAGGACCGAAAGTCCCAAATACTATCCCTTCTCATTTTAGTTCAGAGCGAGATCTAATGAATGTCCAGGCTAAAACACCTAGATCAATCTAACCTGGAGTATGTGGGGGGCTTGCTCATAGGGGCAGTTTGGAAATACAGGTATGTGTCTCTTAAGAGTAGGCATCCCTGGATATTTACATATTGAAATGGACTTTTTAATTTTGCACTGTTCTTTATTCTTCCTTTTATTACAGCTAGGGCATTATACTGATTTTTGAAAGTTCTCATATTTTTACAAAATATTTGTTGTAAAGGAGGAACATTAAATCAGAGGGTCTGAAAACCACAGATACAGAACATGAATTTCAACATGCACATACACTTGAATGTAGTTTTCCAACTGAGTATATAGTCTCCTTTCTGTTTCAATGTTGGTTTCTTCAACCTCATTGGTTGCTCACTGATGCTTCTATTTCTGTTAAACAGTGACTTTACTGCCTTTGGTTATTTGCTATTGCTACTTCTATTCCCCCAAATTCTGGATTTTCCTTAGTTTGAGGGCTCTATTCCTTCATCTATGTCCTGAAGGTCAAGGCCCTTCCTTGTGACTCTGGTAGGCCTTTTAGTATTTTAGAGCAAACTCTTGCTGTGTGTGTTTTCTCAGGCAGCAGTGAAAATCATTTAAGTATGGGTTAAGAAATCAGAATTGGAGAAATATTTATTCAACTCTAGAAATGACTTAGCATCCCTAAACCTGAGTTTTCTCATCTAGATCATGCAGATAACGAGATTGGCGTCCCTGGGATGTTTTACGGATTAATGGAGATACCACATGTAAAAGATTTAGTGCAGTATAAACTGTAGACGTGTGGAACTCTTTATTCTCTGCCTTTAAGTTGTGTATGTGATTCTTTTGAATACCAATTATATGTTAGGTGTTTAATGACACCTGTTCTTTGTAGGATTTTGTCATTAAGAACTGTGAAATTAACCAAGTTCAGATTTAAAATATAGCTACCAGTTATTGAAGATAAACTAGTGCAATTGTTTATTATTTCAATTTGATCTTAATTAGCAGGGTGAGAAATGCTTTTGATACAGCATCTTAATTCTCCTATTTAGTACTCTCAAGGGTGAAAGCTTCTGCTTTAGTGCTTGATCAAGCTTTAAACTTTATGTGTTTTGGCACTGCTCTGTAACAGAAGTGTTCATGGCTGAGACTGCCGAGTGCACAGAGTAAATATAAATTTTTATCAGTACAGTAAGTGTTCATAATACTGACTGTCAGTGTAAGGCTATGATATGCTTTTATGATTCCAAAAATTACAAGAGCATCAGGTTTAGGAGTGGCTGTGGGTCCTTCAAATGTAAGCTGCTCATGCCTGCAAATCATTATTGTACATATAATAGTTCTCATGATATTTAGCATGGAACAAGCGAGGAACCGTGAGGCCAGGGGCCAGGATCTAACCCAAGCTTCACGATGACTCTCTGTGAGCCATACAGAATCCCCAGAAGTCTTATCTGTAAAATGAGACTATTACTGGTAGAGATCAACCTTGCTACACACTTTTTTGGGGGAAAAAAGATGAGGTAGCACATGCAAAAATGATATCAAAGTTATGAAATGTGACTGTACAATTGCGATGACCTTCCTCCAAGTCCACTACATTGTTAAAGAATCCAGAGATTTTTCAAGTTAGCAGTTGCACTAATATAGGCTATGTATGTGAGGATACAGAATAAGCTATTTTACATTCAGATCCATAAACTTCAGAGGGATCTCCAGAAATCCTGTTTCCTATCTCATTTTCCTTCCAGTCATTTTTAACAAACGAAGATAATAAACAAAAATCCTCTATATACTTTACTTAGGGCTGATGACCTCGATTTTTCTTATCAACTAGTAAATCCTGGTTAAGTAAAGATCTGTGCTGAGCTACAAATTGTCTTTTAGGAGATGAAATTACCACCATGTTTATCGTGGGAGAACTTCCAGTACAGGAGGGAGAAACTAAGTAAGATATTTCAGAGGAGAATAAACAGCCTATGAGGAAATGCCTCCTAAAACAATTTCAATCTATTCCTTTTTCTTGACCTGTCCTGTTCAAAACTGGGCCTCTGTTATCAACAGAGCATTGAAGAAATCTGTGCCACTCTGGCACTTTTATATAAATATTAAACCCAATTACTGCCCAATAAAATGAATCATACTCTTCCCTCTTTGGATGTTACGAAATTAATTTTCAAAATGCCAATACTTTGTGGAACTCCAAAAGATGGCTTGCTTAATCTAGGAACATTCTTAGCCAGAGAAAGGATCTGAGGAGAAACCAGAATATTTTCTCCTCTAGAAGGCCATTTAAGATGTTACATGTGATCTGTGATTCCTGAAGCTCTGGTGAATCACACATTTTCAAAACTGATGATCTATATTACCCTTGGATTGCTCTCTAACGGTTTCATGATTCTTTTTATATTCTCAAGTCAAAAAGGGCAAGGACAGCATCTTTTCCTTGTGTCTTACCCTCTGTAATATCCAAACAGCTAACAGTCAGTGCAATTTTAATACATATTTTGTAAGTTCTCCTAAGTAATATGAACAATTCAGTAACTCCTTTGTTAGAATGATCTTTTCACTTCTTCAATAGCACATGATATTTATCCTTTCATTTAGAAACAAAAATGCTCCAGATCATTAAACTGGTAGAGCCCAAAGGGCATTTTATGTCTGGTTCATTCTGGTGCTGAGTTGACCCCTCTCACTCTCCTCCTCACTTTTCTCTTCTCACCACATACATCTGATTACACAACTTTGTTAGTTACATCCACCAAATCTCTCTCCCATCCCCTTCCTTTGCTCTACCTTTAGTTCTGCTTCTGCTGCCCTACTTCAGACCCTCGTGTCTTCCACCTGGACTGTTTCATGACCCTCCAAGGTGATTTTGCCATACCCACTTTTAAATTGAATCACTACCTTTCTATTGAGTACCAGCAATTAACCTGGTGCTTCCTAGGCACTGAGGATAAAGACCAAATCTCTGCTGTCAAGGGGTTTTCATTCGGATGCCGAGAGATAAGCAGTAACCAAGAAAACAAACTAGGTGATTTCAGATGGTTTTGAGTACTACAAAGGAAACTATTTTATTACTAACTGGAGGGTATTAAGGGAGGATACTTTTTTTTAAGGAAAAGGCATTTTGAGTTTGTAGCATTTAGCTGAGTTTTGAAAGATGAAAAGGAACCAGCCAGCTGAAACTGGATAGAGAGTCTCCCAGAAATAGAGGCACAAAACTGGAATCGAGAGTAAGCCAGCATGAACAGAGAATAGAAAAGGTGAAAGTGTCATAGAAGCTGAGATGGAGGGATGGGCTGGTAGCAGATCACATGGCTTTATCAGCAATTGAAAGGAGTCTGGATTTCACTCTAGGAGCATTAGGATGGTACTGGAGAGTTTTAAGCAGTGATGTATATTATTAAGTATAATTTAATTTTTGATTAGTTCACTCTTGCTGTCCTGGGAGACTGGATTGCATACGACCAGAACCTGAATCAGAAAGGCGAATTAGGACGCTATTACAACAATCCAGGTAAGAGAAGATGGTGTTGGAAAATGAAATGAAGAAAACAGATTTAGTCTGTATTTTGGATATGGGGAGTGAGCCCAACGGAGAAATAAGGAATGACACGTAGGTTTGGGGTTTAACATCTGAATGGCCAATTTTGCCAGTTACTCAGATGGGCAAGAGTGGACAAGGAGTCCATTTCTCTCCATTCTCCACAGATAGAAAGAATAGTTTTTCTAAAATTTGTATCTGGTTATGTTTTTGCTCCCTTAATATATTTCAATCATATCCTCCAGGATAGAACCTAAGCTTTCTATCATATGCATGGCACCACCTATGCTCATTCTTCCTATCCAGCCTCCTTTGCCATCACTTCTGCACAAGGCGTCTGCAGCCTCAGCCATAATGACATTCCCACTTCTTTTCCGCAGACTGTGCTTTCTCCCTTCCTCATGTCTCAGCATTTGCTGTCTCTTCTGCCAAAGATTTCTTTGACCTTTCTCCTCCATGTTGCAATGTCCAACTTGTCTTTCAAAGGGGGCCTGGGTATTACCTTTTCTCTAAGGTAAGTTACACCTCAGTGTTCTCACACTCTCCTGAACAGCCTCGGGGAGGGAACAAGCCAATCACACTCCCTTGACTGGATGTGTTCTGACTTTCAGCTTTGTCATCAGTAGGGAGTCTCACTCTATTTTGTACCCTAGAATCCAAGAAACACATGATCATGGCTGAATAACTATATCTGAAGGACATAAAATCTTGAGACACATTTAACACACTATATCTTCTAAATCTATCATAAGCCTATGCAATTCTTCCATCCATATAGATAGATGAAGAGCCGAACAGAGGACATTTAAAGGCCCACAGTCTACAATCCATCATCTACCCAACAGCCCCAGGACCTAGGCTGAGATGGACCTCACTACAAAATCACCTTTGGAGAGTTATAAACCCTTTGGTAATTGCTCTGAAGTTATTCGTGATTTATTTTCAGCTTATTTTGGTCCTTTTTAGGGGCATGGGCATAGATAGAGCTGGAAAGGAAATTTCAATATAACTGTATATCTGGATTTTAGCAAAGTTGACGTTAGTGCCTCAAATAGTACCGGGAGTCCATGAATGATCTTTAGGAGTCACCAGTGACACAGCATTAGTTGGTAAGGTGCATCGCAGCTTGCTCTAGGGGCCAATATAACCTGTTCCTTACCACAGTGATCACAGTGTTTTTCTCTTTCTGGTTAGCAGGGTGGGAGTCTCTACTCACTGCTCATCTGTTTCATACATTCATTGCATGTATCCCACAGCCCACCACATGCTACTCTTACATAGTTGTGTTGGTAACGTTTTTTTTGTTTTTTTGTTTTTTTGGCTCTAGCTTAGCCATGGACATTTAGAAACACAGAAGATATTTTCGTACAAAAATAATAATAATAACAGAGTAATTAATTTATGGGTCCTGAAACCCCTGAGACTAGCCGCCACACTTGGAGGCAAGATGTTTTCTTAATGAGGAAGTCATTTCCAGCATGTCAAAGTCATAAAACTTAACACCGACCCTTCCCTATATTTGATACAGTGTCTGTGCTGTGCTTGCCGGAATCTGCTGCCAGTAGATTTATGTTCTAATAACGTGATTTTTAATTAGTGAGAAACCAAGGCAGTACCAGTTAAATGTCTCACAAAGCATTGCAGATGACTCTAAATGCCTTATGATATAAATACCTTTAGCAAAATGAAAACACAAGTAGCTTTGCATATATTTATATGTTTTGCCCTTTAAGTTTTGAGTTTAAAGGCTGAAAGCAGAGACAGTGGTAAAAGGAAAGCAGCTTCTTCTGAAGATCCATGCATCAAATTAGTCTGATTCAACTCATTGCATATTTAGCAGGCACCTACTGTGTGCCAGGGTGAGCACGGGGGCTTGCGGAGACAAGAGACGCAAAGGGCCTGCTGCCAGGTTGCTCTTCAGAGAAACGTATTTCCCAAGGGAAACCTTTTCTAGCCTTTTGAGCGGTCTCAAACGACAGGTCAGGCCAGGAGTAAGCACCCATTCTGGGATCCTAAGCATTTTGTTGGAAATTGCTAAATCAAACAACAAATGGAAGTGACACAGCTCAAATAATTATAATTAATTTTTGAAAAGTAAATATTCATTTCCCAAAAGATTTGAGGTGCTTTTTAAAGTAAAAATTTTTAAGTAAAATAATTTAAACAACTGAAACAGTTTAGAGGCTAAATTGTCTGAATGAATGAGAGAATTTATTCTTTGACATTTTGGCTGTGGACTAGAATAAAATTTCTGGTTCGTTTTAACTCTAGATTAGAATAAAATTCTTAACCAAGCATGATCAAATGTCTCTCTTTTATTAGGGAAACAGAAGTAGGTGAATTTTCTTTTACATTGAACTCTGTCACAGAATTGGTGTTCAAGAGTGGGGAAGAGAACGGGGCACCTGGGTGGCTCAGTTGGTTAGGCGTCCAACTTTGATCGTGTGACCAGGTCACGATCTCCAGGTTCCTGGGTTTGAGCCCTACCTCAGGCTCTGTGCTGATATCTCAGAGCCTGGAGCCTACTTTGGATTCTACATCTCCCTCTCTTTCTACCCCTCCCATGCTTGTGCTCTGTCTCTCTCTCTCTCTCTCAAAAATAAGCAAACATTGAAAAAAAACTTGAAAATCAAAGAAGACTGGGCAAGAGTAGTTTATGTAAGCCCTTCATTTATTCTTTCAGCAAGCTAGCCAGCGGCAAATGTGGGGAGCACACGTTTGTGGGGCACCCCTTGGTCTCAGGCTCCGTGTCCTATCTTTCAGTTTTCTCTTAGTATTTCAAATGCATTTCTCCCATCAGGCAGCATCAGTTTGGTATGTTCTTCCTTTGTTTGTGGAACAGCATGTTTTGTTTGTTTTGTTTGTTTGTTTTACCAGCACTAACACACCATCTGCGTTCGGGGACACCTCTTTTCTTTCCTTGAAGAAGTATGAGCACCCTCCAGACTGATTTACTACCCACTTGCCCCAGCTACTGCCCAGCTTGGTGACCAGTCAGAGCACAGCAATACTGAGGAAGCCAGAGGTCCTGAGTTGCCCTGAGTTGAAGGGTCAGCACTTCTAAGAGTCAGTCAGTCGAAGAGAGACAGATGGCTCAATGAATGCTGAAGAAGACTCCAGCCAACACCGTCTATTTCTCATTGTTCCCACTCCTCTGCCATCTGGACAGATTCTGTTTGCCCTCTGTCTTGTCTTTGGTGTCTGTCTTAGCTTGCTCCGGCTGCGGTAACAAAGTACCACACGCTGGGTGGCTTAAACTAACAGAACTTTATTCTTTTCTGGTTCTGGAGTCTAGAAGTAAAAAGTCACAGTGTTGGCAAGGCCACTCTCTCTCTGAGACTCTTGGCAGATTCCTTCCTTGCCTCTTCTAGCTTCTGATGGTCGCCAGCACTCCTTGGTGTGGTGATGCATCACTGCAACATCTGCCTCTGTCCTCACACTGCCTTCACCTTGTGTCTAAACTTTCCTGTTCTTCAGGAGATACCAGGCATTGAAGTAGGGCCTAGGATGACCTCATCTTAACTGCATTGTATATGCAAAGACTCTATTTCCAAATAATGTCAGGACTTAAAGGGTGTTGTCAGGTGGACATGAATTCTCAGGGGATACTATTCAACCTGATACAGTATTCAACTCCCTTTCCTTAACTCTTCAAGGACAGAGGCTTATTCTTACCAGGAGTATTCCTATTCCTTGATCATTTCCTTGAATTTGTTCATGTAATTGTAACTTGTTCACATTATGTGTAAACCCTTCTTAAATTCTCCTCAAATTACCCAGCGTGAATGCATCCTTTGTATACTGCTGGGACAGTGACTGATTCACCTGTCCTCACAGGTACCTCCTTCGTTGTCGCTAATGTTTTAGCTTGCTTTCACTTACCACTTACAGCAGGAATGTTAAAGACAGAAAATATTGTGCCACGAACAGTTTGCTTTGGGGCCCTGTAGCCTTTGTAAGGAGGGACCATCGGGCGTGGATAAGCTTCTGCTCTTAATCTGAACCAGACTGAAAGTTTTTCAGATGCGTGACATTGATAAAAAGAACTCCAGAACAAAGAAAGTCAAAAGGGTGAAAAAGGAGATGGCATTAGGATACAGTGGGGCAAGAGCACGAACGCTCCCATATAGCCAAAGGGAATTATTTTAATAACCATGGAAAAGCAGGAAAGGGACAGAAATACTAACAAATCAGACATGCCTTTGCTAATCTGGCTACAAAGCTGTGTTTTTTTGTTTCCTTTTTATCTGTGATTTATCTCATCCTTTAAATCCTAGAATAACTCCTGTTAATATTCCTATATTGTACTTTAACTTAGGAATTCTACATCTAGGGGCTCCTGCATGGCTCAGTCAGTTAAACGTCTGGCTTCGGCTCAATGTTCGTGAGTTTGAGCCCCGCATTGCACTGCACTGACAGTGCAGCACCTGCTTGGAATTCTCTCTTTCTCTCTCTCTCAAAATAAATAAACTTTGGGGGTGCCTGGGTGGCTTAGTCGGTTAAGCGTCTGACTTTCGCTTAGGTCATGATCTCGCAGTTCGTGGGTTCGAGCTCCGCGTCGGGCTCTATGCTGACTGCCAGCTCAGAGCCTGGAGCCTGCTTCAGATTCTGTGTCTCCCTCTCTCGCTGACCCTCCCCTGCTCACGCTGTCTCTCTCTCTCTCTCTTTCTCTCTCTCTCCTAGAAATAAATAAAAAAAATATTTAAAAAATAAATAAACTTTATTTTAAAAAAGGAATTCTACATCTATTAGAAATGAAATTTGTTTTCATTTTTATGCTATCATTTTTCAATTTGAGATCAGAAGTATGTTAAATCTGAAAAATGATTTGGGAAGCCTTTTATTCTTTATTTACATTCTGAAACAGCTCAAATAGAACAGGACTTGTTTGTTCCATGAGCGTTTCTCTCTTGAAGGTTTCAAAAAATCTGCTGACGAAACCATTTTGGCTTGATAAATATTTTGAAAATCATTGACCAATTTAAATATTTCTTCCACAGTAATGAATATAATTTTTATATTGCTTTGGTAATTTTGATTTTATTGGAAATATCCATTTCATTGAGAACTGGGTATCTTTAGTTGAGAGTTACACATGGCAGCTATTTAAAGGTTTAAATGTTCCTATCTCTGATTATATTCCCTCTTTAATAAACATATTAGTAATGTATGTAATAATACTATTTGCTGGGCAACATGCTAACCACTGTACATACCTTAAATTCTTTAATCCTCATGACAGTTCTTGGATGTGGATGCTGTCGTTTTCCCATTTGGGGATGAGAAAGGTAAGGCATATATTATGATGGCATTATGATGGCTATATTTTTCTCCTCTGATGTATTAATATATAAAAGATAATAGTAGATCCCCAAACACTGAGACAATTTTGTTCAAAGTCACATGGATCAACACGGCAGTGCGCAATTCCATCCCCGCTTTCAAACGTCAGAAGCCACCCTCCTAACTCTCAACCTATGTGTATTTGTGTTTGCATTTCTTCTCTTTTTTTCCTCCATTGGTCTTGCCAGAAGTTTGTCTGTTTTATAGACACAGAACCAATTCTTGGCTTTACTAAGAAATTCTACCTTTTCTCTTTTTAAAAAATTCACTACTTTTGATTGTTACCATCATACTTAGGTGTATCTTTGGTATCTTTTTAAAAGTTTCTTGAATTTAATGGTAGGTTAGTTCTGTCTTGTTGAACAATAAAAGTATTTAAAACTACAACATTTTCTCTGATTGTAACTATCAGGAAATCTTAGGTTGAACCGTCTGAAGTTGACATCAATGGTTGACAATTTTTGACCTAACAAAAATGACCGTTTCATATGGCCCAACCTAATGCATAATGTTACTAGCATAATTATTTTTTTCAATATGCTATAACTACACTTTGATATGCCTTCTTGTTTCAAAGACTGTTTCAGATGGGTGATTTAAATTTTTTAATGGCTTGAGTTTTTACTTACTTTTCAAACAACAAAAAAAATTTAAATTATTTTCTAAAGCATAACCTCATTGTTCAGAAACTTGCCCTGGCCTTTCTACAGTGACATTCATTGCCCACCCTTCTGCTTCTCAATGCAGCATCCAGCCTTTCTCAGGGTGCCCCTTGCACCAGGGGTGCCAAGCTGAACCCTCTTTCTTCACCACCTCTGGGTTTACGCATGTTCTTCCTTCCCTATGAAGTACCCTCTCCCCTCATCTCCACTTGCCGAAAATCCTAATCTTTGAGGAAGAGAGCCAAGTCACTTCTTTGGCAAAGTCTGCCCTCATTCCCAATTTTTCCCACCTAGATGATCTTTGTTAAATTACTTACCACAATCACTGAATTTCAGTTTACTCATTTGTAAAACGGAGGTGATAATACTCACTTTATAGGTTGCTATGGGGATTAGGTGACAAAAAATCTCTAAGTCAGGAGGAGAATTCCTGGCTTGTATGAGGTCGATTAGTTTTTTCCGTGCTGTACTCAGTAACTCCCCCAAACCACCATCACATTTTCTCCCTCTCCTCCTGCCAAACCTCATCCCAGAGTTCTATACTCGTAGGCTTTGTTTCCTCAAACTTGACTCATCCTCCATCTACTGTAATTGGGCTTCATGCTCCTGTGCTCCACAGATGAGCTACTTGCCAAACTTGCCTGTTTTCCTTCTCTTGTGCTCCATGATCTACATCTCCTCTACCTCTTTGCCTTTGTCTTCCCAACACAGGTCCCTGGCTCTTCTCCTTCTCCTAACTCCCTGACTACTTCTTTTTCCTTCCATCAGCAACTATTGTTTTACCCAGCTGCTGAATGGTACTATTACTCAGGCTTCACTCCTAGTTCTTTTTCTCTTTTTACCACAAACTTATGGGTGATTTTACCACATTTATATTTTATGCATTTATATTACTAGCTCTGTTTTCTTCAGCTTCAGACTCGTTTTTCCAACTACCTCAAGTTTATTGCAGAACAATATAAGATCATGGTTAAGGCCACAACTTGATGACATAGGCACCTTGGATTTTATCATCTGAAAATGAGAACCTTACAGGGTTACCAAGGGATTAAATGAGATGGTTAATGTAAAGAACTTATCATCTAATACTTTGGGTCTCTATGTCCCTCACTCCTGTCTTTGATCTCTTTCACAGACATTGAATATTTACCCCTAAGTACAAACAGAAATTCATATATTATCCTTATATCCATACTTCCTCTAATTCAGTGAAGGGCAATGTCATAAGCCAAAAACCTAAGAATTGTCTTTAAATTATTCCTCAGACTTAGCCAGTCACCTCCTGTCTGTCCTATTGTTTAATGTATTCCATGTATACCAGACCCCCACTCGCTCTCTCTTAGATGGTTCTAATATGGTCTCAACACTCAACTAGCCTCTACTTTCCCATTTGGTACATTCTCTACACTGCTGCCTGAATTATAAATATAAAATATAAATGAAGTGTGCTTTAAAACCTTTTATAGGTCACCTTTGCTTGGAATTTGTCATGCACGTAGGCCCTCAAGACATACCTTAAGTACTCTTTAGTTACTCATCCTTTAGCAACTGTTCTATTAGTTGGCCCATGATTGCAACAGAACTTACACATCTTTGAGTTGTTTGAAATTAAAGGCTATAACTTTTCCTTAAAGCTTCCAGTGAACCTATTACAATGCCCTAGAGATGATCACCTCATCAACACTGTTGTCAATCTGAGTCTTGATGATCAATGCTACTATTATTGAGTGCTTACTATGTGCCTTGTACTGTGCTATGTACTTTGCATATATTATCTCATTTATTTCCTGTGGAAGAAATACTACTACTATCAAAATGAAGAACAAAGTGGTTAAATACACTGTCCAAGAGCCTGGAGCTAGTAAGCAGAAGGGCTAGGATTTGAATCCAGGCAACTACAGAACCTGCCTTTTTAGATACTACGTTATTCACATACTGCATATCAGTACATGTTTTCTGAGTAAATGCTCAAAGGATCAAAATGAAAGTAACTGCATTACTTAAAACTGCATACAACAAACTAAGCTATGAGAATGAAAATGCTATTACTTAGCAATGTATTAAATAAGAATTGATTACATACTTATCACGTACAAAACAATGCTGTAGGAGGAAATGGCAATGAATTCATGATGCTCTTCTTCCTAAGATAACCTTATATTCAATGTTTCTCATTCTCAAAAGCATGAGAAATTTAACCACTGGATACATTTCTTCTGTGGCAATTTCTCAGAGTAAATATGTCAACTAATTACATATTTTCTGATTACTTGTCTGTTTTAATACTGGCAGCCTAAAAAGGAGAAATTTTTGAGATTAGCAGTTCCTCAAACCCCATTTAAAAATCTTCAAGTTTTGTACCCCATCTTTTAAATGAGCGTGTTCTGTTCTTTCTCAAGGAGATAAGGCAGTAAAGAAGATACCAGGGTAAAATTCAAAATGTCATAGAGATGTCTTGTAAATAAAAAGCAATCTAATCCATTCCCGACTTGTAAGAAGAGTAATTAGAGATATAAACACATAAACTCAATGGCAAAATCCCTAAATGTCGGTTCAACCTAACTGGCTTTGTCTGAGTTGGCTAAGTTTAAACATGCGTTTGCTGGCAAGTCCTTCCTGTGACCCAGATCTTCTTACTGGTCACACACATGCCTTCATATTCTCAATACTGAAACCGATGGAATGAACATTTTACTCTTCTATTTCTAAAATAGTCAATGTTCACATATGCTATCAGTGACCTTTTATTGATGGTAGCACTATAGAACAAAAAAGTAACTTTAATAGCTCACGTAACTTACAGAATTGCACACTCAAAGATAAAGGGACCTGGTGTAAAATAAGGACTTTATCAAGTAGTACTTGTTTTATGGAAAGCACTGTACCTTGAGAAGAGTACAAAGATCAGTCACGATGCGTGTATGACTTGCACCGTAAAATTGTTGCTTCAATCGTCACGACCAATTACTGTTTTATTATATTTTCTTTTTCTATTTTATGGTAGAGGATGCAATTTTCCCACAATCAATCCTTCAGCACAAATACAATAACAATTTGGAGAAAGAGAGGAAAAAGGGAGTCTTAGTTTTATCTGTACAAAGGAACCAATTGGAGTTCAGTTGTGCATATAGTTGTATTTCATGGAATATTCTAAAGATATCATCCTCTTGTAAATGATAAAAAGTAGGTCTTATAAAAAATAACCAGGAGGAAACTTGTTTTGACTGTGTGGATTGGAAATATTACAATTCCTAGAGATCTTCTATGTTTTTATGTGGATTAGATTTGCAGAGATATAAGTGCGATAAAGTCACACATGACATTGCTTATATTCCAGATAACTGCCATTATAGTGCTCATCAAGAGCACAGCCAGGGCTCTTGTTTAAAAGGAAAAAAATTGGGGCGCCTGGGTGGCTTAGTCGGTTAAGCGTCCGACTTTCGCTTAGGTCATGATCTCGCGGTTTGTGGGTTCAAGCCCCGCGTCGGGCTCTGTGCTGACTGCAGGCGCGGAGCCTGGAGCCTATTTCAGAGTCTGTGTCTCCCTCTCTCTCTGACCCTCCCCTGCTCACGCTGTCTCTCTCTTCCTCTCTCTCCTAGCAGTAAATAAAAATAAAAAAAATAAAATAAAATAAAAGGAAAAAAATTATTTCCATTAAAAACAACCGCTTCCTTTAAAGATTATTAAAGGTTTAGTTTTAAAACCTAAGGGCTTACTTATTCACCATTTTTATAAAGAAACACATCTATTTTAGCAAGAGATCCACAAGCTCTTTAATTTGTAAAGTAACACCCGCATTTTCCCCCACTCCTCGTTTGAACTCTACACTCGGGAATGGATACCTTTCACATGTTCATAACACGCCCTAATTTGTAAGGAAAATGTGGCAAACAGGCAGCCAGCAATGGTTTTATGTTTGCTTTACTGGTCCCTTCAGCACAGGTGTGACACAGCAGGGATGTGACTAACAGTAGAGTTACCATTTAGCTCCACGAAGAAACTAAATAAAGAAATAAATGCCAAATTAAATACTTTCTCCTTCCCATCCTTTCTCCTGGTACTTCTTCAGGGGTGTCAACTGTAGCCCCAAGAAAAGTGGGAGCTTGTGATATAATGGTTTCATAATGCCTCTGATCGGAAAGATAGATGATAGATAGATAGATAGATAGATAGATAGATAGATAGAAATTTAATATTTATCTCTATCTAGATAAGTATATTTTATTATTTAGAGAATCTAATTTTATTTGCATATGTGTTTCCTTACACCAATACTCACAGTTATGTATAAAAAAATGAACTCGTGTAATGCTTTCCTATGTATTTTGAAGGACATTCTGATAGGGAATGTTGTGTACTCCCCCACAAAAATTGTCCTCACATCACTACTTTGTGGAAATGTAATTTTATCTTGATAGAAAATTATCCCATAAATATGATATGTGGGTGGGTTGAAGCATACCATATAATTATTTTTTAATAATAACAATAAATATAGAATATCAGGGTACAAGTCGGGACTAAAAATAGCGAGGGTAAGTAATGGAGCATTTACTATTTTTAAAGTAACGCTCTAAATATAATACAGAGTATCAAAATTTCAACTTGTTGGATTGCCATCTGCTAAAAGATACTGTCATTTTCTTTCTTTCTTTCTTTTTTAAATATGTAAGATTTTTATGTGGCATTGTCTATGAAGCCTGAAGCAGACTTTGAAAGGTTACATATGTATTGTAGAATGTTCCCATTTTTTTCTTAGAGCCCAAATGAGATAATAAGATCTGGCTTTTATAACGTAATGATAGAAAAGCAATACTCACATGCTAAAAAATCCAAAGAACTTAAAACATGTTTTCATATGGTATATTTATTTTCTTCCTATATTTGCCTACATGTTTGTTAACTGATAAACCCTAATGATTTAAAATACAGTTCTATTTACATCTACATCTGCCTCTTTACTTAAACATTTTAGATAAATATTAATAATTATTAAAGAAATGCCACCAACTCCTCTTTGGCATCAGAACATAACTTAGAACATTTTAACCGAATAAAATATATAATATTCAATTATTATTTTCGTCCACGTCAATAAACGAGAAAATTAGTTTTAAGGAATTGTGCAGAGTGAAATAAGCAGGGAAGCTTCTAGCAAAAAATAAAAAATGGAGCAGAAAGTAGCCTCATCCTTTTCAATTTTATTTCTTCTAGAGAAGAGTTAAATGCCCAAGGTTAGAACAGGCTATTTTTCTGTACAATAACGCATCAGGGATAAAGATGATTATTGAATAATTTTTATTAAGATGATTACTGAAAAATTCACATCAGGCAGTTTGTTAACTTGTTAGACAATGGTTGTGCTACATTTCTCAGAGCTCACAAAGAATTTAAGTACGAATGTTGACTCCATAGATATTTGAATGTCCGCTGCATAGGAAGAACCCACCGCAGTTTCAAAAGGAATCGTTACTGGACTTCTATCATATTTGAGACCTACGAATTGTTGAAGGTTCCAGGGAGGTCTATTCTGAGTTCTGTTTCATTTCATAAGCCTTTGGTTCTGACTTTAATTTTCTTCAGCTTGCCTTTTAGAGGCTGGAGTCTACAAGATCTTGTTCACAAGTGTGTTCAGAATCTCTTTTAAACCCGCCCCAGCTTTATTTTCTTAAGTGACTTAATCAAAGGTAATTCGAGTTCACATTTTTGTATCAATGGTTGTATTTAAAGAGGTCTTATCTGATTTCCATCACCAATTACAGGCTTGCATTTCTTGTTTATATCCATCTCGACGCTGACAAGGGCCCGGTTTGGTTTTGATAGGAAGTCAAGCCTTCATCTCATGTCAAAAGTCCCTAAAGCACATTTGTTCTGGTAAAATTATATCTCGGCAATGATGGGTTCTAATATGAAATGAGGATGTGGTGGCATGGGGTGGTCCCTGCCACTTTGTTTGAAAAATAAATTGTGAAACCTCAGTAGTAAATATTTGCCTGAGAGAACACAGTGGGAGGGAAATTACAGTGCTGGGGAGTATTGCCATTAAGAGGACTGAAGTCAGAGGTTAACGTAACAGGAGTTGGTCTAGTCAGAAAGGTCAAAGCGGGTTGGCCCACTCAGCAGAGAGCTCCTAGATGACTTTTAACTATTTTTGGCAAGATAAACAGCATATGTCGCTGCCTTTGGGAGCAAAGAACAAAGGTCAAAGACCCAGGGGGATTAACTTCTTAAAAAAGAGATACAATATTTAACTTGGCTGCCCTCAAATGCCTTGGCTTTTCTGGCCAGCCTTCTGTAGCAATGGAATTCCAGGTTTTGTTTAAAGCAAATAGGGTATCTTTTAGAAGTCAAGATTCTAATGCTGCAAACCTAATACCATAAGAAACTGTAGATTGTAAGTTAACTTTTATACCGGCAGCTACTTAAGAGCTACAGGGGTCCTGTTTGTTCTGGGGTTGTGGGCCATGCCCCAACACCCTTGAGGGTCACTTGCACCTTCCTGTGCTTTCCACAGCACCCTGGGCCACCCCGGCCCCTGTCTTCCTGCTGCACGCAGTGCTTGCAACTGCATGTCTGTCCCTTCTGGTGGACTCTGAGGGTCGCCAGCTCCTCATAGTCTATCTTATTTGTCGCTGATATCATTTAGTTCAGAGAGTTATTCTGGAGCCATGTTACCTTGATTTGCTTCTTTCTGGCTGGGTAAAATTGGATAAGTTATTTAACCTCATTACACCTCAGTTTCCTTGAACCGGAAGTGGCAAGAATAAATAATGGTACCCACTTCATAGGTTAAAGTGGGACACAATCCCTTATTCACTATTCTGAAATTCAAAACAAACCCATTTGATGGCCTAAACTAATGTGAAAATATTTAGAGACTTTATCTCATTTAATGTACCTATTCAGATATTTCAGTACAAAAAAGTTCATGTGTTTGATTAGGGATGTTTCCTCGGAAGCTCTGGAGATATTATATTTTCTATAAGTGTTACCATGCTGTTTTAGTCTCTTAAAAATTTTGAATTCTGAATCATATCTGACCCCAAAAGTTTCAGATTAGGAATTTCGCTTACTGGCAAAATTGAGTGGTATCGGTCAAAATCTATTAGCTATCATCATTATTTGGATCCTAACATCTGGATCAATATGTGACACAAAGAGAGTGCTCAATAAATCTTAGTGCTATTTACTTTAGAAACTTAATAAGCAATAATGCTTATTGGCACTTACAGAGCATACTAGGCTCTTCACACCAAAGCTTGGTGAAGGTCAAGGTACTTGTCCAAGGTCACACCCTTAGGAATTAACAGAATAAGAATTCCAAAATGGCCCAGTTAATTCCAAAGTCTACACACTGGGCTAGTTTACCCACTGCTAGTACTAAAGCCCTAACCATCCACATCTCCCAGAACAAAGTTATGGTTCTTCTGTAAATGGAAGCTGAATGCACTGTGTCCAATGGCATATTGAAGTTTTGTGCTTTCTACTGAATTTTGTGCTACACTAATCAAAGTGAACAACTAAATAGTGAGTATGCAAAAGAAAGATCAATGACGTATCGTGTGTGTGTGTGTGTGTGTGTGTGCCTATGTGTGTCTAGATACTTAGCAGCCGCTCAATTAATATGCACTGAAATAAATACAAGTATGCATTGCGAAAGTTCTCTGCTGTTTTACCTTCTATAAATCACTTCTCTACCCTAGATCAGCAAATATTTGAATATTAAAGTTATTTGGTCTTTATCTTTTATCTTATTAAGTCTCAAATATGTATAACAAAAAAACAGCCACAGCTTCATCCATTTCCTTGATATCGAATTCGAGCCTTCATGGAAAAGACGGACTTATTCATTGATTAATGTTAGTCTTTATTATACAAGCCCCATAACAATTTTTTATGGAAAAATGCCAATGTATACATTAGTAAAAATTTTTTTTCTTCTTTTTAGTGCCCTTTAAGATACCTTACTTGAAGCTTGAAAAAATGTGTTCACTTTTAAAATATATTATCTTCTTGGGGCACCTGGGTGGCTCAGTCAGTTAAGCATCTGACTTCGGCTCAGGTTATGATCTCATGGTTCATGGGTTCAAGCCCTGCGTCGAGCTCTGTGCTGACAACTAACTCAGAGCCTGGAGCCTGCTTCAGATTCTGTATCTCCCTCTCTCTCTGACCCTCCCCTGCTCACACTGTCTCTCTCTCTCTCAGAAATAAATAAAACATTAAAGAATAAATAAATAAAATATTTTATTTTCTTTAAAAAATTTTCTGAAATAATACAGGGTGTGCTAAGGGGGAGTTAGTGAGAGAGTTACAGGAAAAAAAACATATCCACCCTGAGGTGACCACTGTCTTACTCATGCTTTTCCTAATCACATTATCTATCTGCTGGAAGTACAGTGTGTGTGATTATGATCAACCAATTTAAACTGCTTACTTTTTTTTTATTTACAACAGATTGATTTCACTTATGTAATAAAGGACATTAATAATTACTTGGTGTGATAGAGCTTAGAAGAGGCATGGTAGCAGCTAAAATACTCTGGTTTAGCACAAGTTATTCTGTGTAACCGATCATATCAGTGGTCCTACTCTTTCATAATTCCCAGTATCCACACCCTTCGGCTCACACAGACCTTGGGCTCAGTCATAGGACTGACTTTGGTCAGTGAACACTAGCAAAGTTGATAAAAACAAATGCTTAAAAAAGTACATTTCCACTGTGTCTCATGAACCTTCTGACTTCCCATCGCCATGAAAGTATGTCTGGGCCACCCTGAGGAAGTAATAGGAGAGGCATTTGGAAGAGAGCTAAGTCACTAAACTGAGGCCAGCCCCGCCCAGCCAGCTGCTAGCCAAGTCACTAGCTCATTGTAAATGCTTGAGCAAGGCTAGCTGATATCACCAGAGAGCAGATCTGCTAAGTTAACCCATAGACTCAAGAAATAATAAGCAGTTGCTGGTTTAGGCCACTATGTTGTGGAGTGGTTTGTATTACAGTAATAACTATCAGAATTTGCTCTGCTGTGTCTCATTTTCCCTGTCCATTGGAACGGATGAGACAGAATTTTGTCCAGTTTTGAAATTCTATACTAATTCTTCATATTAATTTTACATGTTCAAAGAATTAGAGTTTACATTTCAATATTATCATCATCGGTAGAAGCAGTATCGTCATGACCCACAAACATTTGTTGAACATACACATGGTTGGCTATAAATAGGACTAGGCAAGATTTGTTTAAGTAAAGATATTCCCCACCATTTAGAGCACAAGTTGGAAAACTTTTCCTGTAAAGGGCCAGATAGCAGATAGTTCAGGTTCTGTAGGCCACAGGCTCTCAGTCATACCTATGTAGCACTCACCGTAGCACAAAAATGACCACAGACAATATGTAAATCATTGGGCATGGCTGTGTTCCAACAAAAGATTACTTAAAAAATAGATGGCGGACTGAATTTGGCCCATGGTGATAGTTTGCCAATCACTTATCAGGAACCACTGAAACCAGACAACTCTGCTATTGTTAAAAAGACAAGAATACAGAGCAGCAAATCAGCATGAACATTTCATTTTGTGTGTGTGTGGTAAAAAGCCACACAACAGGAGATATATACTCTTAATAAATGTTTAAGCACATAGCATAGTGTTGTTAACTATATGCACATTGTTCTACAGATTTTTAGAACATTTTCATCTTGCATGACTAAAACTCTATACCTATTGGACAGTAACTCCTCATTTCCCTCTTCCCCTGCCCCTGGAAACCATCATTCTACTTTTTTGCTTCTGTGAGTTTCACTATTTTAGATACCTCTTATAAGTAGAATCAGGCAGTATTTATCCTTCTAAGACACTTTATTTTACTTAGCATAATATCCTTAATGTTTATCCATGTTGTACCATGTGACAGAATTTTCTTCTTTTTAAAGAATGAACTATATTATACTGTACATATACATAATATTTTCTTTATCCATTCATCTGTCAATGAACATTTAGGCTGCTTCTGCCTCTTGAATATTGTTAATGAGGCTGTAATGAACATAGGAGCTCAAATATTTCTTTAAGAACCTATTTTCAATTCTTTTGGATAAATACTCAAAAGTAGGATTGCTACATCATAAAGCAGTACTGTTGTTGTTTTGTTGTGTTGTGTTGTGTTGTTTTGTTTTGTTTTGTTTTGTTTTTGAGGGTATCTCCATACTGCTTTCCATAGTGGCTACACCATTTTAAGTTCCTATCAATACTGTGGAATAGTTTCAACTTTTCCACATCCTCACCAACACTTGTTATTTTTGTTTTTTGGTTTTGTTTTTGTTTTATAATGGCCCATCTAATGATTATATCTCCTTATGGTTTTGATTTGCATTTCCCTAATGATTAGTGATGTCATCATCTTCTCATATATCTATTGGCCATTTGCACATCTTCTTTGGAGAAAAATGTCTATTTAACTCCTTTGCTTATTTTTTAAATTGAGTGATTTATATTTTTGGTATTGAGTCATATGAGTTCCTTATATATTTTGGATAGGAATCCCTTATCAGATACATGGTTTGCAAATATTTTCTCCTGATTCATGGGTTGTATCTTCGTTTTGTTGACTGTATCCTTTACTGTGCAGAAGACTTTTCGTTTGATGGAATCTTATTTATTTTGCTTTTGTTGCCTGAGATTTTGGTATTTTACCTAAAAACTCAATGCCAAGGCAGGCCCATGTCAAGGAGATTTTTCTTCTATGAGTCTCATATTTTGTCCTCCACTTAAATATTTAACTTATTTTTGGTTGCTTCTTGTGTATGGAATAAGGTAAGGGTCCCGTTTCATTCTTTTGCATGTGGATATCCAATTCTCCCAACACTATTTATGGAAGACACTATTCTTTCCCTATTGTATATTTTTGTTTCCTTTGTCATAAGTTAATTGATCATATATGTGCTGGCTTACTGCTAGGCTTTCTATTCTGTTCTTTTGGTCTATGTGTATGTTTTTATACCAGTGCCATACTATTTTGATTACAATGGTTTTGTAATATAATTTGAAACCAAGAAATGTGATTCCTCCATCTCTTCTTTCTAAAGATTACTTTGCCTTTTCAAGGTCTTTTGTGGTCCCATATGAATTTTAGGATTTTTTTCTATTTTTGTGAAAAATGTCATTGGAATTCTGATAGAGATTGCATTTAAAATATATATTCTTTTGGGAAGCATGGATATCTTAACAATGTTAATTCTTCCAATTCATGAGCTCAGAATATCTTTCTATTTATTTGTGCCTTCTAAATTTTTTTCATCAATGTTTTATAGTTTTCAGTGTACAGATCTGTTTATGGGATTGATGTTCTTATGTTGAACCATCTTTGTATCCAAGTGATAAGTCCCCATGGTGATGGTTTATGATTCTTTTAATGTGCTGTTGGATTCTGTTTGCTGATATTTCTTGAAGACTTTTGCATCTATATTTATCAGGGAAACGGCCTTTAGTTTTTCTTTTCTTATGTTGTCTTTGTCTGGCTTTGGTATGAGGTTGATGGCCTCATAAAATGAGTTTGCAAGTGTACTCTCTTCTTCGATCTTTTGGAAGAGCTTTGGTAATATTTGATAAAATGTTTGGTAGAATTCTCCAGTGAAGCCATCTGGTTTGGGGAGTTTTATTATTGTTGTTAGATTTTTGATTACTGATTCAATCTCCCTACTAGTTATAACTGTATTTTCAGTCTTGGTGGGTTGAATATTTCTAAGAATTCATTCATTTTTTTCTAGGTTTATCCAAATCATTGCTGTATAATTACTCACAGTAGTCTCTTATAATCTTTTTCTTTTCTGTAATGTCTCCTCTTTCTAATTTTATTTGAGCCTTTTTTTAATTCTAGCTAAAGGTTTGTCAGTTTTGTTGAAGTTTTAAAAAGCTGATTCTTATTTTGCTAATTTTTAATTGTTTTTCTATTATCTATTTCATTTTTTCTCTTTTTTTTAATTATTTTCTTCATTCTGCTAACTTTGGGATAAATTTGTTCTTCTTTTTCTAATTCCTCACGTAAAACAGTCTATACTTATAATAATCTATTTTAAGTTAATATTAACATAAATCACATATAAAAACTCTACTCTTCTGCTTCTCCCTCACACTTTCACAAAATACATTTTTTATATTGTGAACCCATCAGCATGCTTTTATATTTACAGTTGTCTTTTATACTTTTGTTTTTTAACTTCCATACCAGAACTAAAGTTATTTACACACTCCCATAACAGTATTCTGTGCTTGACTGCATATTTCCCCTCACCAGCAAGATGTCCATACCTTCAAGGGCTTTATGTTGCTGTCTAGTGTTGTTTTATTTCAACTTGGAGAACCCTCTCTTTTGAATATCTTGTAAGGTAGGTCTAGTGATGATGAATCCCCTCAGCTTTTGTCTATCTGGTAAAATCTTTATTTTTTTTATTTTTCTTAATGCTTATTCACCCTTGAGAGACAGAAACAAAGCATGACTGGGGGAGGGGCAGAGGGAGAGAGGAAGACACAGAATCTGAAGCAGGCTCTAGGCTCTGAGCTGTCAGCACAGAGCTGGACGTGGGGCTTTAGCTCACAAACCGTGAGATCATGACCTGAGCTGAATTCAGATACTTAACTGACTGAGCCACCTAGGTGCCCCTAAATTCTTGATTTCTACTTCATTTTTGAAGGACAGTTTTTCCAGACATACTTTTAAAAAATTGTTTAGAGAGAGACAGAGACAGAGAGATATGGGGAGAGGGACAGAGAGAATCTCAAGCAGGCTCCACACTCAGCATGAAACCCCAATGTGGGGATTAATCTCTTGACCGTGGGATCATGACCTGCACCAAAATCAAGAGTCTGACACTCAACCCACTGAGCTACCAGGCATAGTTTTAGATGGGATTTTTGTTTGTTTGTTTGTTTCAGGCCTCCTGGCCTGTAAGACTTCTGCTGAGAAATCTGCTTATAATATTATGGGTACCCCCTTGTATGTCTCTTTTCCTCCTTTCAGAATATTCTCTTTAACTCTTGATAGTTTTATTATAATATGTTTCATTATTGACTTCTTTGGATTTATTCTGATTTTAATCTTTTGAGCTTCTTAAATCTGGATGTCTATTTCCTTACCTAGACTGGCAAATCTGGGGGGCATAATTTCTTCAGTAAGCTTTCTGTGCCCTTTCTCCATCCCATTTCCAAGATTCCTATAATGTATATTTGATTTCATTTCATGATAGTGTCCAATGACTCTCTCAGGAGATTCTTCACTTCTTTTCATTCTTCTTTTTTACCTTTTGCTCCTCTGACTGGATCATTTCAAATATACCCTCCTCAAGTTCATGGATTCATTCTTTTGCTGTTCAATCTCTCTAATGAATGTTTTTATTCAATTTCAATTAAATTTGAATATTTTTCAGCTTGAAAATTTTTGCTTGGTTCTTTTTGATATTTTCTAGCTCTCTGTCAATATTCTCAGTTTGTTGGTGCACCATTTTGCTGAGCTGGTTGAGCACCTTTATAATGGTTAATTTGAATTCTTTGTCAGGTAATTTATATACCTCTATCTCTTTCTAGACTACTTACCGTTATTTATTCTGTTCTGTTTATTGGGCCATGTTTCCCTATTTTCTAAACCTGCTTTCTAACTTTGTATAGGGATCACACATTGCGAAACAATAGCCATCTCTCCAAGTCTATAGTCTATACAAGCAAAGACCTTCACCAGTCAGCCGGATTAGAGATTCTTGGGACCTCTATGTATCCTCTTTTTGGTGCATATATCCTCTCTGAGCTAGTCTAAATTCCTATTTGGATTTTTCCAGTTTCTTTTTTCAAGGGCTTGTAATCTTTTGTTCTGCCTGGGAGTCTGCAGAACTATAGGTTCTCTGGGGCTGCCATAAGCTCTTTTGTTCTCTGTAGACCCTACGCGTAGAGTATGCCAGGTCCCATCAGTGCTGTAAAACAGGCAAAATAGAAACCATCTCTCAGGCAGTCTCGGGAAAATCTGAAATGTTGGATGAATTCTCCAACTTTAACTCTCCTTAGGGAGAAGTCAGCTGTTGGGGGTTTTCTCCCATTTGGTTCATGCTGAGCCAGGAGGAAGAACTATTGTGAGTAAATGCACCAGCACAAATCTTTGCCTTTAGACTTAGCAGCCCCCAACCTGGTGCCCTTTCCTGTCGGTATTTAGATTCAGGCTGTTCCTTGGGCAGCTCCCAGGAAAGTCTGCACATTAGACTTAGGTTGTTGGGGTTTTTTTATTTTTTTTTATGTCTTTATTTTATTTTTGAGAGACAGAGAGCAAGCGGGGGAGGGGCAGAGAGAGACACACAGAATCTGAAGCAGGCTCCAGGCTCTGAGCTAGCTGTCAGCACAGAGCCTGACATGGGGCTTGAACCCACAGACTGTGAGATCATGACCTGGGCTGAAGTCAGATGATTAACCGACTGAGCCACCCAGGCGCCCCTAGACTTAGGTTTTAGTCTTCTCTTTCCCTTTCTATGGTGAAGCCAGGAGCTGCGAGATTTGTCACATCAGTGCCACACTGAGCTGTGCCGGGGGGGGGGGGGGG